>NW_006399863.1:2612646-2616244 GCF_000299155.1 Elephantulus edwardii | reverse complement strand
AAAAACGTTGACTGCTGACATTTTTCTTTTGACCAGTGTCTCTTAAGTTTAGTTGTGCTGTCTCTAAGGGAAGGTGACGTGTCCTGTAGAACTTCTGTGTAGATTATAGCTATATCCCAGAAAAAAGAATAGTCAGAGAGCTCCTTGGAGGCAAGAATGCCAAGGCTTTGACTTTGGGCATGTTGCTTGGAAAGGGGCATTATGCTGGGAAAGGTGGAGGGTCAGTAAAGTAGAGAGAGACTTTTAACAAAATGGATTAATATCGTGACAGCAGCAACGCGCTCAAGTGTGTTGGACATGGTGAGGACGGCACAGGATAGGACAGTGTTCAGATCTATTGGGTTGCTATGAGTCATGCTCAACTCAAGCGTCGAGGACTCTCCTTTATAGGGTCGCTATGAGTCGCCTGCGACTCGATGGCACCTAACAACAACAACATTAGGAAAGTTAACAGGGTGTAGATCAATCCAATTGGCTATTGTTCTTGTTTTGTATAGTAAAGTTGGAACTGACTCATAGCTGATGCTCCAGCAGGTTTTCAGAAAGCAATAAGTTGCACAGACAGAGACTGCCTGTCCCTCAGTCCATACAGCTTCTTAAGGATGGTCGCAGGCAGGCCCTTTGACCTTTAGCTTTGTGGTTTAGGTCAGTGATACAGAGTTCCCTTAGCCCTGGTAGCTGTGATGTCTTCCCTCCAGCAAGCTTGGGTGAAGGCCTCTGGTGCTGGTTCTGTAGGGAAGCACTCCCAAGTCAGACCTGCCTTATGTTGGTCTCTGGTTCTCTGTTGAGGTTGCTGTTGGTTTTGTGTAGATCTTGGTGCAGCAGGCACAAGAATTTCTGGCCCTGGGCACAAGAATCTCTGGCCCTGAAGGACATGCACTGCTTCCTCTTCCTTGCTGGTACTGAGATTCCCAAATTTCTGCTACTAAGACATCTCAATTTATTAGCCAATCCTCTTGTGGACAGTCTAACTCACTCCTATTTGTATAGTCCCAACCAGCCATGTGACAAAGTCAAAGTCAGTGATGAGAAAAGTAATTTTTAACAATATATCTTTGACACCACAGACTCATACCAGGCATTGATTTTGTTCCCTCCATTTGGCTTTTGTTAGCTTTCTTGCTTCCTTTTCACTTACTCCTTCTAGGTCAGAACCCCCACCAGGTCCTCTGTAAAGGGAGGTAGTGTCCTCAACAAATGGGGTGGAGAGCGAAGAGCAGCGAGCATGGGTATCGTTACAGGGACCTCTCTGAACCTGTAGGGAAAGATCTTTGAATTGTAAAAAGATCTACTACTACTCCAGAAATGGGCAGCTTAATTATGAGGTCATTATCACCTCCCAAAAAATGTCTTCTCTTGGGCTCCTGCAACTTTTCTTTTTTAAAGAGAAGAAGCTTTAAAGAACATGTCTAAGGATGGCTTCCTCCATTATTTAAATACATATCAGAAGTGCTGAGAGAGATGAAATGAAACTGCTCAGCTCCAGTTCCAGCCCTGAGGAGCAAAGACATCCTCAGAGGCAGTGATGAAAGGAGCAGAGCGGCTCTCGTGGGTGATGGAAGTGGTTTGGAGTTGACTGTCTGGTAGGAGCTTCTGGTCTCTAGAATTGACTGTGCTTTATCCCCCAAAGACCCTGTCATGAATACCTCTGGTTTCCCTTCCAGACTTTTTTACTGAGCTGATGTATGCAACCCCTCAACTGCTATGAGTGGTAGCTGCCCATGGCTCATAACTATTCCCTGCCAAGAATGTCCCTGAGCCAGTTATACCCCATCCTCCTGTTCCCCTTCCTATATCTGCTAGAAAAAATACTGGTTACGTAAGAATTTTAGATAAATAAAATATAGCTTTTATGTCTAAGTGTATCTTATTTGTTGTTTGTCTGGAATTCATATTTAAGCAGGAGTCTTGTATTTTCAGTTACAGAATCTGGCAAGCCTAGGCCTGGAAGGCAATGATGGGAGCATATGAACCTCCAGGTGGTAGAGGGAATTAGGCTTGGTGACAGTGAGGCCAAGGACTGGCCACTCAGGACAAGGTACTCAAGTAAGTTTCACCATCCTAAAGTTGCACTTCCCCATTGTTTTGGCTAAAGGCTGTGGTACAGTGGTAAACTTCATTGCAGGCTCAACAGGTGACCAAGATTCTGGAGGAAGAATGTTTCAGTTTCTTTCTGCAGGCATGACCCCCAGGCCAGACCATTCCTTGAGGGAACCTGATAATGTTCATAAGGCCCTGGGCCTGATCACACATTGACATCACCCTGCCTCCAGATTCCTGAACAAACTACAATCCCCTCTATCTTCCCCTAACAGCTCCCTATAAAAAGAAACTGTCTTTTTCAGCCTGCATGCCATTCTGACTTCTGTGTGCAGTCACTTGGCGTCCTTCTCAGATCTACTAATAAAGGCTTGTTCACTACTGGGGACCACCTTCTTTGTCTCTCCCTTAACTCTTTTACCTATCTAACAGGTTCAGTCTCAGGGGTTCCACCAGTCTGTATAGACAGCAAATTTGACCATTTTTCATGTTTTGGGATTTGTTCATTTGGTTTATTTTTCTATGGCTTTTCAATGAGAACCCACCACTCCCTCGAAAATCACACATAGATCCCTAATGTAGGCTCTGCTTCTAGGGACACCAAGCACTGTCTGATTCTCAGTTTCCTGTCTGGAGATGACGCTCAGCTTTCCACCTACAGGGAAGTTTCCAGCTCATCTTCGTGGAAAGGATGGATTGCTATTTGCACCCACTGCTATTCCCACAACGGGTGCTAGGGGGCGCTGTGCCAGCTTCTGAGGAGAAGACACGCTGGAGTCCTTAGGGCGTCGCAGCCAGTGACGTCATGTCCGCGACCAGACGGCACGCATCCGGGGGCGGGACCGGAAAGCAAATGTAAACACGCGCGGAGTTTCCAGGGCCTGGGCTGCAACCCAAACTGCGCGAGAGTTCGGATCTCTGGCTGCTCCGTGCAGCGAATGAACGGAGCCAAAGGAGGCATCCTCCCAGGCCAACCGGGGGCGAGAGGCGGGAGGCCAAGGCGGAGCGGCCGCTCGGCGGGAGCGGGCCCAGTCGGACATGTGCGCCGGTTTCGGATGCACTAGGCGGACCTGACCGGTGGGCGAGCGACGGAGGGCGGCTTGAGCTACCGACCCGACCGGGCGTAGGACTTCGCTACAACGTAATTACACACTTGACCCTATCGGAGGGTTGAGCGGGACCACATGTGCTGAGCACGCTGCGAACATTTGGTACGAGGTAGGCGCTAAATCAGTGGCCATTGGCCTGGAAAAGTTCTGACCTAAGTTGTTAGGGTTTTTTAAAATTTTTTTTTTTTCCTCCCCTTTAAATATCTTTAATGTCATCATGGTGTTCTAAGATGCCTTGGAGTCGATTGTGAAAATCTGCTATCAGGAACCTCACTAGAGTACTGTAGAGCAATGTTGTCTGTCTGGAGACTAAGGTGTGCCTGATCCAGGCCATGGTCTTTCTAATTTCTTGCTATGCATCAGAAAGCTGGAGAATGACTAACGATGATAAGAAAATTGATGTCTTTGAGTTGTGCTGGAGAAGAGTATTGTCAGAGACTGCTAGAACA
>NW_006399863.1:2590139-2611137 GCF_000299155.1 Elephantulus edwardii | reverse complement strand
ACTTCTTTCATCACCATAGGCTCTTGCTCATATGTTGTTTCACCCTAGAGAGGGTGAAACCAGGCTACTCCTTGGAGGCCAGGATTCTGACGTTTTGTCTGACATACTTTGGACATGTTGCGAGGAGGGTCCAGTCCTTGGAGAGGGACATTATGCTTGGGATGAGGGTGGAAGAGAATGCGCAGGAGAGGAATAGCCTGGATGAGATGGATTGACTCAGGGACTGGGGTAAGGAGGTAGGTGTGTCAGAGACAGTGGGGTTGGTTCGAGATAGAACAGGATTCAGAGCTGTTGAACGTAGGTTCGTAAGCAGCGTGATGGGACATAACAACAAACATAGCGACCGTGTATACAACGGATCTGAACCTCACCCTGGCCTCTGCCTTTCTCATCATCGCTGACATACTTGAGCCCATTGTTATAGTTGCTGTGTTGATCTAGCCCACTGCGGGGGTCTTTCTCTCTTTGCTGACCTTCCACCTTTCTAAGCACAATAATGTTTTTTCCCAGCGACTAGCCCTTCCTGACAACATGCCCGAAGCACGTGAGATGAATTTTCGCCATCCTTGCCTCTGAGTAGCACCACAGTTGTACTTCAAGACACTCTTTTTTTTTTTGACACTCTTGTTCTTTTGACAGTCCATAGGATATTCAGTACTCCTACATTACAACTCAAAGGCATTTATTCTTTTATCCTTATTCATTATCCATAGCTTGAATCAAGTACACCTTAGTACTTACAGTACTGTTCTTTAGCACCTTGGAGAGATCCCTGACAGCAGATTTGTCATGAGGAAGTAGGGGCCATTGAGTCGATTACGGCTCATAGTGACTCTATGAACAACAGATCTGAACCCTGTTCTATCCTGTGCTATTTTCACAATCTCTGATACACTCAAGCCCGTTGCTGCTGTCACTGTGCCATACCAACCTGGTTGAGAGTCTTCTGCTCCTTTGCAGTCCTTCCACCTTCCCAAGCATGGTGATGTCCTTGTCCCAGGAATAATCTCTCCTAGCAGCATCAGGATGGATGGTAAGAGATTGAGATTGTTCACAACTTTAGTTTGCTTGGCTCCATAGTCAACACTCTTGGCACCAGCAGCCAGGAAATTAAGATGTATTGCATTGGGTTCCAGTTTCTCCACAACCTCGCCAGCATTTGTTGCTTGCTGTTCTGTTAAATTTTACAGTTCTGACGGGTGAGATGATATCTCATAGTTGTTTTGATTTGCATCTCTCTTAGAGCTAGGGATTTTGAACATTTCTTCATGTGCTTGTTGTCCATCTGAATGTCTTCTTTGGTGAAGTGTCTGTTCATATCCTGTGCCATTTTTCTATTGGATTATTTACCTTTATCTTGTTGTATTTGACGTATTGCGATAGGAAAGTCTGCTGTTAGGGACATCTCCAAAGTACTGAAGAGCAATGGTGTCTCTCTGGAGACTGAGGTGCATCTCATACAGGCCATGGTCTTTGCAATCACTTGTTATACATCAGAGAGTTAGACAGTGACTAGGGAGGATAGAAGGAAAGTTGATGCCTTTGAGCTGTGGTGCTGGAAAAGAGTATTGAGTGTACCATGGACTACTAAGAAAACAGATTCATCCTGGAGAGGGTTAAACTGGGCTGTTCCTTGGAGGCAAGGATTCTGGGGCTTCGTCTGACATACCTTGGACATGTTGTAAGGAGGGACAGATCCTTGGAGAGGGACACCATGCTTGGGAGGGTGAAGGGACAGCACAGGAAGGGAAGGCCCTCTATGAGGTGAATTGATTCAGTGACTGGGGTAATTGGGATGGGTGTGTCGGAAGCAATGCGATTGGCACAAGATAGAGCAAGGTTTAGGGCTGTTGTACATAGGGTCACTATGAGTCGCAAGTGACTCGACGGCACATAACAACAAGCAGCTTACCCAAAGTATGTGAGACGAAGCTTCATCATCTTTGCCTCCAAGGAGCGCTCCAGCTGCACCTTCTTTAAGACGTATCTGTTTGTTCTTTAGGCAGTTCAGAGGCATCTTCCAAGCAGCAGATTTGCTATCTTAACGCTTTTACTGTCGGTTAAGAGGCATCATCTTCAAGTGGTCCTGAGAGGCCTCAGGAGTAACCGGGATCTCTGGACACCCTTGGGCAGGTGTTGCCTGAACCTCACTTTCCTTTTTTCAAAGTGAGACAATACTAGCTTTTGCCTTTTAGGGTCATTTTGATGAAAAATTAGTTACCTTTTTAGTATGGAGCTGAATGCTCACTAAGTAAAAGTGTTACTGTTGGGATTTCAATAACAGTTCAGTTGTATAGAATATATGAAATACAAACTTCTTCATATCTACAGGTATAACCTTAATTTGACCAGAATTTATATAGTTCCTATATTCGGGAGTTATTTTAGAATCAAACAGGCCATATTCTCCTTTAAAAATATGCTGTATCTTGCTTGAACACTAGCTTGTACCTTGATTCATTTCAAGTCCTCTTGACTCTTTCTGTAGGTGTGACCCGCAATGGAAAAGAGACCAGGTTCCCCTGCCACGTATGAAAGAGTAGTGTACAAAAATCCTTCCGAATACCACTACCTGAAGGTCTGCCTGTAAGTTCCACCTCCTAAGTTCTATTTTCAATTGCTTCTTGGATCTGAAGAGCATAGAATCTACTTGTGTTTATTTCTTTCTTTTTTTTTTTCCTCTCTCTCAGAGAATTTCAAGAACGTGGAATTAGACTGAACGCTGCACAGTTCAAACATTTGCTTATTACAGCTTTAAAGGACCTGTTTGGAGAGGTAGAGAATGACTCTAGGTTGATCGGGCCTCAGATCTTTATAAGAAATGTAGAAAGATACTTTTCAAAACATTATTTTAAAACCGTATTTGGGAGACAGATGTGGAATGTCAGAAATTGTGCATTTCTGATAGAATGGTGTTAATACATCTGTTACCTAAACAAGCACCTTGATAAATGAGTTCTCATTCTAGCACAGTGCTGCTCCAGGTATGACACAGCAACCTGTAGATTTTTTTAATCATGAAAAGGTTAGGAGCCTGCACCACAATGCCACTCAGCACAGCTGAACTAAGCAGGGTGCTTACTTAGTGACATTGTTGATTTGCATTCCAATACAAGATGCTTGGCAGGGCTAAGCACTGGAGTAGCATTGTCCTAGCATTCATTCACTGGAGAACAGAAGTGGTGGTTTGACCGAGAACAAAGAGAAAAGATTCACAGGGAGTTAATTCCTGATTCATACATTCAGTCAGATCTGCTGAGTACCTCATTAAAATGAGAATATGCACTCTGAAAAAGACTTAAGACAATGAAAGACAAGTGACAAACTAGGGGAAAACATTTGTCAATCTCATTGAAGAAGATTATGGAATACAGAAAGAACTCTCAAAACGCAACAGAAAAAAAACCAAGACCCAAACATTCCAGTTAAGAAAATGAGCAAAAAGACATGGACAGACATTTTAGTGAAGAGGTAATACAGATAGATGGCAAATAAGGACATGAAAAGATTTTTGCATCAATAGCCATTAGAGAAATGCAAAATAAAAACAATGAGATAATTGCTGCACACCTATTAAAATGATTGAACTGGAAGATGATGGCACCAGATGTTGAAATCATCTATACCTTGCTGGTGGGAATGTAACATGGTACAGTCATTCTGGAACATGCTTTGACCACTTCTTTAAGAAAAAGAAAATTGAACCTCACTGCTGTCAAGTTGATTCCAACTCCTAGTGACTCTCCCTCGGGTTTCTGAGGCTGTAAATCTCGATGGGAGCAGATTGCCTCACCTTCTCCCTTGGAATGGCTGGTAAATTCACATCCCCAGCCTTTTGGTTAACCATGTGGTTTGTAATCTGCACACAGCCACTTTAATTGTAATAGTCAAAACCAGGAATCACCCCAGATGTCCTTCACTGAGTAGTGGTTAAGTAAACCTTAACCATACCATGCAATACTACTTTGCAGTAAAAAAGAATGAACTATTGATAAACAGCAACCTGGATGGGTCTCTAGGGAATTCTGCTAAGTGAAAGGGGGGAAGAAACAGTACCAAAGACCATATGTGGTGCTGTATAGTGCTGTTTACATAATATTACCAAATACCCTAAAAGACAGATTAAAGGTTTCCAGGGGTTATGGATGGGAGAACTGTTAGATGTGACTATAAAGAATCTTGGGATATTTTTGTGCTTTATTTTGCTGGTGGCAGTCACTCACTGCTGTGTCAGAACTGACTCATAGCTCTATTGGATTTCCGAGGCTGTAAATCGCACGGAAGGGGATTGTCCCTTCTTTCCCCTAAGGAACCATTGGTGTATTCCAGCCATCAGCCATCTGTGGCCTTGGGGTTGCAGTGCAAGTCACTACAGACTAAGCCATCAAAATGCCCTAGTTGTAATTACATGGAACTATGTAGATAATATGAACATCAGATTGAATCTGGAAGAAATTATGCTGAGTGACATAAGTCAGATATGGGAGGACAGTTGTGGTATAAGACCACTATTAGGGACAGGAAGGGAGTCAGAGGAGGGTAAAAGAGAAAGGCAGTATACAGTAAGAATTTGGTTAGCTTTTGTAATTTATTACATTAATCAGTAATTAACATAAAATAATGTTTGAATGAAAACCAAAATTATTTATGAACTTTCACTTTTTTAAAAAAAAGGACAAAAAAATTATATCAAGCCATGCATACATACCTGAGTAACTGATAAAATCTGAGTAAATGGGAGTGTTTCAAAATCCATTTCCTGGATTTTATACTGCACTGTAATTGCACAAGATGGCACCATTCGTCGAAGGCAGTTGGCTAAAAGGTGTACACAATCGCCTTACACATGTCTTTGCAAACTCCTTACTCTTATTTTTCATATAAAAAGTTTCTTTGGCTTTTTGCTTGTCTGTTTTTAAGTGTGAGTGCCTCCTGTGTGTCAGGAGTAGAAACTAGCTCCTCTGCAGGAGGCGCTCCAGCTCCAAACAGGTATGGCCTCTGCTCCTGGAACTGACTGGGACCTTGATTGATTTAGTAGGAAAGAATATTAGAGGAAATAATACTGGGTCCTAATAACATTGATACTAATTTGAGGGTCAGGGAAATGAAATGAAAATGTGAAAAAGAGGGAGACTCTAGTAGGATGAAGCCGTGCAGGAGAGTATTCAGGCAGGCAGCTCTGAGCGCAGCACTCCTCCTTTTTATGGGGGGGAAACTCAAAGCCGATTAAAAATGTGATGATAGCATTGTTCCACGTGTAGGCTGGTGCTGCCTTACCCTTGGACGTCCTGACCTATGAAGAGAAGACCTTTTCAGCCATCTTGAGAATATCTAGCAGGTATGACTGACATCATTCTAGTACCGTCGGGCACAGGAAGATAAATACTGTTCTTAGTATAAAGAGTTATTATCACTGTTAACTCTGAGCTGCTTTGGTGTTGTTAAGTGCTGTCAAGTCCCATATGACTAATGTTGTTATTAAGTGCCATCGAGTTGCCTGTGACTCATAGTGACTCTGTGCAGTAGCTCTGAATCCTGCCCTATCCTGAGCCAGTCTCACTCTTTCCAACACATCTAAGCCCAGAACCCTAGTTACTATGTCTGAACCCTGTCCTTTCCTTCACCATCCTTGTCATCCCGAACACATTGAGCCTATTGCTCACTCAGTCCATCTCATTGAAGAGCTTCTCCTCCTCTGACCTGCCTAAGTGTGCTGTCCCTTTCCAAGGAATAGCTTCCCCTAATAATGTGCCAAAATGTGTGAGATGAAGCTTCCTTCATCAGCTTTTCCTTTGGTGAACACTGGTACTGTCTCCAAGACACTGTTGTTTTAGAAGTCCATGAGATACACAGCATTCTCCTCCAGCACCATGACTGAAATGCATCAATTCTTCTCCTGTCATCCTTGTTCATTGTCCAGTTCTCAGATGTATAGCAGGTGATTGGAAAGATTGTGGCTTGATTCAGACGCACCTCAATTTTTAAATTGACATCATTACTCTTTAATACTTTGGAGAGGTCCCTGACAGCAGACTTTCCCAATGCCATATGTTTCCCAGTCTCCTGACTGATGGTAGCGACAACGTATACTGTGTATCCAAGTAAGATGAAATCATTCATGATGTAGTCTGTTGGCCCGTTGTTGAGGATGTTTGTTTTTCTGATGTTGAGATGTAATCCTTCTTGAAGGCTGATCCTGATTCTCTGCACCAAGTGCTTCAGGTCCTCACTTTCGGCTGGCAAGGTTGTTAATGAGCGTCCCTACAATCGAGATGCCACACTCTTCATAAAGTCAAGATTCCCTAATGATTTTCTCTACATACAGATTGGCGAGGTGTGGAGAGAGGATACAGCCCTGACACATAGTGAACTACGGGCCAGGATTCCTGAACTCAAGTGATCCTCTAGCCTCAGCCTCCCGAGTAGCGGGGACTGCATGTACATGACAGCCCCTACTAGAGCTGCTTTAAGGAGTTTACACTGGGAAAAATAAGAGTGGCATCCCCCAGGAGTTGATATTTTTTGGCTCAAAAGTGCTTCTCCTGACGAGGAGGAGGTGGGATGGCTGGGGACCAGAAGGGCTTGTTCGCTACAGACTAAGGCAGGCAGGCAGGCTTGGGCCTCAGGCAAAAGTAGAGTCATTCCAGCCCACGTGGTCCACATTCATGTCATAGTAGTTGATGTCGACCCTCCTGGGGCTGGTGTGCAGGTACATGGAAAGCAGGCACAGGGCAGCTCGGTGTTAGAGGCCAGGTTCTGTGAGCCGTGGATCTTTCTAATGCTGTTCCAGCTGCAGAGCACGCACCGGTTGCTCAAACCACTGAAAGCCTTGAGCTGGTCCAGAACCACCGTGATGTCCTGGGTCGGTTTATCGGTGGCCTGCACCAGCCGCTGGGTTAGCTCAGAGGGCAGCACATCGGGCAGGGAGGTGCGGGGCACATTGGTGTTGACCATAAATAACTGCTTGATGGTGGAGTGTGGCGAGCATGGTGCCTGCAAGCCTGGCACAGGGGTACATGACTCAGGAGTTTAAAGTGAACAAAACCTGTAACTTGATTGTCCAGTGTTCTGAGGAGCCCTGGTGGTACAACAGATAAATGCTTGGCTGCTCTCTGAAAAGTTGGTGGTTCTAACCCACCTAGCAGCTCTAAGGGAGAAAGACTTGGTGGTCTGTTTTCATAAAGATGACAGTTAAGAAACTGTATTGCGTAGTTTGATGGGCTCAGTGTGAGTCACAAACCAACTGGACACCTTCTGACCATGACAGAGTTTCCCAGTTGATGGTTATGGAACTCAGAAATATGTATTTTGGTAACATTCCTAATTGAGACAAATGTTACCCTCTGCTTTTGCTACATTATACTTTTTTTGTTTTTAAGGTTTTCTTATTTAAATTGAATTGTCTGGTAAAACAAAACAAAAGAAAGTGTTAGTTTCTGGACCATCATGAAAAAATATGTTATTCTTTTCCTCCCTTGCCCTTCACAAAGATCTTAGTGTTGCCATGGGCCTGCTCCTACAGTATTGTAAAAACAAGTCCTACTTCTGCAGAGGTGTCCCCAGTGCCAAAACCCTCATCATTGACTTGAGTCGGAAGAAGGCAGAAGTGGGTGAGCTCCCGCTCTGGCCACATGGTCTCTGATAAGTCTGAGCAGCTCTTTTCAGAAGCCCTGGAGGCTGTTCGTACTTGGGCTATAAGAACATGGCAAAGATGGTTTTCACATCAGGGTGGGGCTGCATCTATTCCATGTCATTCTCAACAAGATGTCCTGTGCTGGGGCTGTCAGGCTCCAGACAGGGATGTGAGGTGCCTTTGGAAAACCCCGAGGTTCCACGTTGACCAGGTCATCATGTCCATCTGTACCAAGCTTCAAAACAAGGAGAGTGTGATTGAGGCCCTGGGCACCAGAAGATCCATCTCTCCTAGGAGTGGGACTCTACAAAGTTTAAAGCTGATTCATTTGAAGATATGATCGTTCAAAAGTGCCTCATCCAAAGTTGTGGAGTGAAATACATCTCCGGTCATAGCCCTTTGGATAAGGGGTGGGCTTTGCATTCATGAAGCCTTGGTTAGCACTGCCCAGTCTTAACCTGGACACCAATAAACGGAACTTCCTGGCTCTCAAAGAAACACACTCAAACAAATAAATATATTAGAGAGATGTTGCAGAAGATAAGTCTACTTAACTGTTTGTTTTCCTGATCTTTCCACAGTGGTCTTGTCAAATTGTGGAGTTCTTTGACCCTGTTAGGAACCTATCAAGGCAAAAAATGTGCTTTTAGAGTGATTCAGGTAAAGATTGTTCCTTCATATATTCCTATGTAGGCTGAGTAGTAGGTCAGTGGCTTTTTAGTGTATGTGTCCCCTTTGTATTTGATTTTGTAAATCTAGTTTGTTTAACATATTCCAGTGAGGAATATGTTAAACACTTCTAGGAATTCATTGTTTCCAAGTGTTTGAACAGCACACTTGGATTTTAAATTGTATGAGAGAGACATTTGGAGATAAATTGTAGCTCTCCAACAGTAGTAAGTCTTAGATTTTCTCTTTATGCTTAAAGTCTAGTGTAGTACCTTGTGTGTGAGACTGCTTTTGTGCTTACATGACTTCTTGTTTCTCGAACACTGCCTCCTGTGGTGCTCTTTACAATTCTGCTGTGTCACTTTGGTTTATCCTAGAGACTGGACACATTTCTACTCTCTGTAGACTTGGATTTCGATAGAACTTCCCCCCCTAGTATTGCATTAACTCTTTTTCTTCATTTTTCAGGTTTCTCCGTTTCTTCTTGCTTTATCTGGTAACAGTAGGGAGCTTGTATTGGACTGAAGAGTGTGCCGTTTGAGAGGTATTCATCCACTGCCATGTAATTGTTAGTGCCCACATCCTATTTGAAGACGGAAGCAAGCTTGCAGATTTGTGGGGGCTCAAGATGTACTCAGTGATTTCTAGCCATCGCCTCTGGTGGGGCGGCCTTCAGAGGAGACTCCACCTGAACCAGCCAGTGTTGGGAAGGCAGCACCTTCAGCATCTGTGTGTCAAAGTTGGGGACCGGGCTGAACTCAGCAGAGCCTTCACACAGAGGGATGTTGCTGTCTTCGCACAATTGACAGGTGATGTCAACCCTTTGCATTTAAATGAAGACTTCGCAAAGCAAACCAAGTTTGGGAGGCCAATTGTGCATGGAGTTTTGATCAATGGACTTATTTCCACCCTCCTGGGTACTAAAATGCCAGGCCCAGGCTGTGCATTCCTTTCTCAGGAAATTAACTTCCCAGCTCCTTTATATGTTGGAGAAGTTGTTATAGCAACTGCAGAAGTGAAAAAGCTAAAGCGATTTATTGCTTTTATTCAAGTATCTTGTTCTGTTATAGAAAGTAAAAAAACTGTTATGGAAGGCTTGGTTAAAGTTATGGTCCCAGAAGCTCTTAAACCCTGAAGCAGCTCTTTTAAGAGGAAGTTGAATCCTCAATGCTGTTGCCAATAAAGATCTTATAGGAAAAAGAGACTACTGTCCTTTATCATAAAATTCCTGGTCGACCCTATGCCTTGACTGAGGGTCAGGAGAGTAGGTGGGATGTTCAGATGTCTACCTCTCTGTTTGGCCTTAGACTTCCCACAGACTCAAGTATTTGCATGATTTGATCACCTGCCAGGGTTCTTCAAATTAAAAAAATACAGAAAAACTCATTTAGCCCTAGGATTTCTTTAAGGATTTCAGACTTGCCTGTATCCACATAGAAGTTTGGCTCAGAGTTAATTGACATTTGTTATTTACATTAAACCAGTGAGTGTCCTGCTCAGACTTCAGTGGGGCTTACCTTTCAGATGGTTTTCGTTTATTGAGAAGCACTGCCTTACAGATTGAGAAGGAGTTACAGAAAGCCGTCTGAAAGCGAGGCTTTCTGTTAGTGGTGATAAATGAAAGTTAGGCACTTCTTGCTCTGCGAAGGATAGTTCCTTGTTGCCCTATTCCCACCCACCCCTGACCTGCCTTGGAGAATGAGATGAGAGGTTTCCTAAGTTTAATGCGAACTGGCCCAGTTACACAGCTAAGGAATCAAGTCTTCAGTAGTTATCCCCAATCTGTAAGAATTAGTATTATAAACCTGAAATAGGCCTTGAATGCAGATTGGTTTTGTTTGGGGTTTTAAAATTTTTGTTCACGCTAAATACTCATCTCCAAAACAGCTAGCACCTGTAAGACCAGAATCTCTGTGACAGTATACATGTGGTCCACCTGTCTTCTGTGGCTTTAAATGATGGCCTTGACCACAGATAGCCTTCCACCTAGCTCAGGAAGGAAAGACCAGGTATAACTTCATAGATCAAACTACAATTCCTGGAGGGAGAAGGAAAAACCAGTTTTGATGGTGGATCAGTAACTTGATTTTTTTTTTCCTTTTTTGCATAGAGTAGACCATGAATGGATTATTTTTGTCACTAGGGGGCAGTGATTTGCATAAAGTATTTTAAAAGCTTCAGTGCTGTGCCAGACAGGAGTTTGTGAAGGTGGGAAAGAAATGCCAGAATCATCACGAGAAACAAAGATGCTCTTCTCGTGAGCCTGGAATGGGTGGGCCAGGCGCAGGCTCAGCCACTTGAAAGCTTGCTTAGAAATAAAACACTAGATGCACTCTAAGATTTGATGCAAGATTAACATTGACAAATAGAGAATCTCTATCAGATGTCTAGACATGAGCCAGGACCACTTGTTCCTGCAGAACCCATTGCCTGGAACTTGTCAGCACTCTTGAAGTGTTGGGTTCATAAATGAGTATTACGTGGTTGTTGCTATGAATGTTGTTAAGTGTTGTCATGTGGACTACAACTCATAGTGAACCAGTGAACAATGGATACATGAGCCCACCATAAGAGTGGTTTTGTTGGTCCCTCTCGTTGAGGGTCATCTACTTTTCCAGGAAAGATGACCTTTTCTTATCTTTTTTTTAAATCTTTCCTCTTTATTTTTTTTATTTTATTTTTTATTATTTTTTGTGTGTGTACCGTCAAATCAGATCTGACTGGTACAGGAGGAGATTGTCCCTCCTTCTCCAGCAGAGCATCTGGTGGATTCAAACCGCGTACTTCTAGGATTGCAGTGCAGCTTCTTGCCACTAGGCCACCAGAGCTCGCCAACCTTTTCTTATCTTTTAACAGAATGCCCAAAGTATACGAAGTTTCACAATTCTTGCCTCCAAGGAGCACCTTGGCTGCAAAACCCTAATGTTTTCTACATTAACTGTGATCCTTGAAAGCATTTTGCAAACTTAAGCAGTATGTTCCTATTTTATAAACAAGGAGACTGGCTGTTGCTGTGTGACTTTGCCAGCATTGTGCAGCTGTAAGCTTGGCCTGCCCTGGCTCCAGGACACTTCCTTCCCGTCACTCTGTGGGTCTTAAAAATCCTGGGTGGTACAAGTGGTTATGTATGCAAACCACTAACTAGAAGGTTGGTGGGCCCAACCTCCCCAGGGGCACCTAGGAAGAAAGGCCTGGATGACCAATATCTTAAAGGCCACAGCCTTGAAATCCCCATGGGTTGCCATGGGTTAGAGTTTTCCTAAGTATCTTGAAGTAATTGGAACTCTCATCATATTAAAAAAAAAATCTACATTCGGACTGTTCCTTTTGGATTTTAACACCTCAGCATTTGTAACATTCGTATAGACCATTACTCTTCAGCCATGCCTGTCACATCTGTCTCCTAAATTGACATTCAGTGGTTGGGTGTTTTAGAGCAGAAGGGCTACACAAGTTATTCTAAAGATGAAAAGTTAGATGTGGGCTAAGTTTGGGAGGAAGTGTCAGATCTGTTTGATAGCAGATTTTTCAGTTTAGCCTTCTAAAAGCAGTTTCTCAGTGTGAACATTTGCACTTTGTTAATCTGTTAAGTGCCTTGGTTCTTGATCTCTGTAAATCAATAAAAGGTTGGAGCAGAGAAGTACGCAAGGAACTTGTGAGATTTTTCTGTAAATTACGACTTGTCACGTTCACATAGAGCCAATACTATCAAACCCCTCATGCTTTGTTAAAGTTACCGCAGGGAAACGTGGCTGGTCTTCCACAGACTGAGTTGCAGAATAGTTCTTTTGCAATGAAAGCAAGAGGGACCCTCAAATTAGGAAGTCCTCTCCCAGGTAGTTGAGAGACAGCCATGACTGTTCCAGGTCACACAAAAGTGATTGAAATAGACCAGACTGCTGTCACGTTCCACAGAGGGGCATTGTAAGACCACGATTTATGCAATGTTTGATTACCACGGAAAGAAAGAACCATCTTAAGCAATTTTAGCCTAATGTCTGGAAAATTGCTTAAACGATTTTTATATTCTATGAGAAACATTTCCATACTGGTGAAAGCCACTCATTTCTGTTCTGAAGCAGCAAATCTTAAGTAGAAAGGAGAGAAAGCCTTTCCACAGGCACCGTTTGTCTTGTAGACCTGACTTGGGTGTTAAGCTAGAAGAAATTGCTAAATGTACACTGGTACCTCCCAGGCAACCGCACAGGTTTTTATTTTGTGATGAGATACTAGCTATTTTTCTTTTATGCTCTTTGAAGATGATTCAGAGGCCAGGTGACTCCCAGAAAATTTCTGTTAACTGACATCCCTTAAGTTTTTCTATTAAAGCATGTCCTACTACCAAGTGCAGCTCACTCTGAGCTGCTGTGTCACTCCGAATGCCATGCACGTTGGCATAATTCATTAGCCAGCTCTGAGCAGAACGGGAGCACTTGAGTACCCACATGGTCCCTAGTGTTTCATTTTATTTGTTCTCGACTTGGTTTGGGTTACAAACACAACAGAAAGAATTTGTCAGCATCATCAGATTTGGGGTCAGAAAAATGAGAAGAAATATTTTCTTCTAATTTTAGGAGAAACTATTTAAGGTCAAAATTATAAGAAAACTAGAGCTCATATTAATACTATATAACTAGGACAGGACCAGGCAATGTTACATTCTCCGGTACAGAGATGGTGTCGCTGTGAGTGGGGGCTGACTTGATTAACTCCTAACAATAATAAACCTTGCAAACAGCGCATTCCCATGGTGGCTCTTAGCTACAAAAACGCTCTTAGCTTCATATGACCCTCTTAGAGATCTTGCACAAAATATCCCTGTGCTCTGATGAGAAGTATCAACACATAGGGAAATGAGAATGATTACAAATTGGCTTGTCATTTAATGTCCGGATCATGAATATTTAAAGCAATCAAATAATTTTGCCTCAGACGGCTATGCTGCTTAAGAAACACGAAATATTTTTTCAGAAGCTCCTATGCCTGAATTTGTAAGACAGTTGCCAGGTCTAAAAACAACTTCACTAACGCTCATTATCTTTAGTCAATCTGGCCAGGAGTCAAGTTGTTAGATAAAAATCTGTAACCCATCAAAATATTTAACAATATAGGAAAACATAGCTTTTCCTTTTTTTAAAAAAAAATGAGTTGTATATATGGTAACAGTTGTCTACATTCCTTCAACTTGCCTGACGGCACAATGGAAGCAAAGCTGATTAGATTCAGGTCAGCCCTGGCCAGGGGAGGGTGTGCCCATGTGCTGTCTGAATCAATGGACAACCACCTCACCCCATCAGAATCTTGAGTGCCATGGAGTTGAACTGGCTCATAACTGACCCTCCAGCGAGTTTTCCGAGGCACAGGAGGAGATTTGCTGGCTCTTCTGCCACGCAACTGCTGTTGGATTCAAACTGTGCCTTTAGATTGGCAATGCAACTCTTAGCACTAAGCCACCAGAGCCCCTTCCCTATTAGAATAGCAGTGATAAATCAGGAAGCAGACGTTGGGATGGATGTGGAGAAACAACTGCTGTTCATGGCTGGTGGGATTAATGTAAGATGTTTCAACACTGTGGAACACAGTTTCTGAAAATGTAGACCATAAGTTACCATTCTTTCTGCTGTTGTTACAGGACCTTGAGTCAACCATGCATGACTCAGCAACCCAATGAATAGCAGACCTGAACCCTGCGCTATCCTGCATGGTCTGCACCATGCTCACCATTCCTCCTAGACTCCAGCCCATTGCTTCAGCTACTCTGTCAATCCATCTGATTAAGGGTTTTCCTCTCTTGTCGTCCCTCCACCTTCCCAAGCACAATGTCCTTTTCTAAGGATGGTCCTCTTCTAACCACATGCCCAAAGTATGTGAGACAAAAGCTTCACCATCTTTTCCTCTGAGGCCACACTTTTCTCCAAAACATGTTTGTTCCTTTGTCCACAGAATATTGAGTACTCTTCTCCAACACCACAGCTCAAAGGTGTCAATTCCTCTTCTGTCATCCTTTTTCGTGTAGAACTTTTGCAGTAAATCTAAGGATCCAGTTAAATCCAGGATCCTCAGGAGATCGCTGACAGGCTTGATTTGACGAAAATAAGGCTCACCCTGATATTTATTGGAGGGACTTCTTTCAGGAAAGAATTCCCAGGAAAAGGAGTGGTTCCCTTGGACAGTTGTCTCTGGTTTCATTCCCTCCAAGTCCTACTTTATCACTTTCAGTTTCCTTTTCCTGGTAAGGAAGACTAAACAAGGTTATCTTATGACCTATGCAACTTTGATCTTTTAATTCCAGTTCTTCTTTGTCCCGCCAGAGAGAAGAGTATTTGCATTCCTTTCTGCTTAACAACTTTTCTCTCTTCATATGCTGCTTCTGCTGACTTTATGCTTTTAACCCCTAAACCCAAAGCCAAACCCATTACAGTGAGTCATTTCCAGCTCATAGCACCCTATAGCACAGAGCAGTACTGTCAACCATTTCCTGCCTCACCCATTTGCCACAGTCTCATCGCTGAGCCTCCAGTGTGCAGGGCTCTGCTATGCCCAGACATCCCATAACCCCCTGCATAGCGTGTCACTGCTCATTGGTGGTGGTTGTTCAGAAAGTGATGTCATAGGAATGTCTTCCTTGGACCATTGTAATTAAGAAAGATAAGGCGTGTGAAAGTTGTTAGGGTTTTGCACTGGATGTAAGACCAAGGACTCAAGGAAGGGACCAGAGAGAAAGTGAAAGCTAAAGAAGCTTTATTAAGGGGGCTCCCTAGTGAGATTCCTTGGTCTAGAGAGAGAGATAGACCAGGGGAAAACTGCACCCTAAGGTAGATTGGGACAGGTTTTTATAGTAAGGGTCTTTAGGGAGAGAAGGGGGGGCATTCCATTGTGGTTTAGCCAGGTGGGCAAGGCTGATCACTCCCGTTGTTGACATGTTGATATTCTTTGAATCCTTCATTCTCCTCCTTTGACCTTGGTCTGGGCCTGACAAAAGTGTTTGTAAACTATAAACATAAATGGCTGGGGTTTATTACTAAAGCACAGTACAGTTCATTCTGTGGAATAGCGTGGATGGAGCCAAGTCCCAGCTCGTAGGTTCAGAGATGACTTACTCTGAATTGAGCTCATGGAACCATTGGCTTTTCAAAGCGCTGCTTCTGGGTCCTGGTTGTATGCCAGTATTCTTTTTTCCTAAACATAGAAGTAAAACTCATTTATATTTATTATAGACCTTCTAAAAAATATAGAAAAGCACAAAAATATAAATCATTATGATCTTGCTTTCTTTTTTCTAATTTTTATTTTTTTATTTTATTATTTGTGTGTGTGTGTACCGTCAAATCAGATCTGACTGGTACAGGAGGAGATTGTCCCTCCTTCCTCGGCAGAGCATCTGGTGGATTCGAATTGTGCACCTCTGGGATTGGATCCTGCTTTCTAAAGACTCACAGCTGGTGAGCTCTGGTGTACTAGTGGCAAGAAGCTGCACTACAATCCCAGAGGTGAGTGGTTTGAATCCACTAGATGCTCTGCTGAAGAAAGGGCAATCTCCTCCTGAGCCAGTCAGATCCGATTTGACGGTACACACACACAAATAATTTTTAAAAATTAAAAAAAAGACAACTAATATTTCTATTTGTCTCTTTCTGGTGTTTTCTTTCTAAATGCATTTATAGAATTTAACATCATACAAATATAAAGATTGTTTTAAAAACTTCTTATTATGTCAATGAAGAACCCTGATGACTTGGTGTAATATATCAGGCTGCTTACGGAAACCCCAGCGGTTTGAATCCACCATCTGCTCCTCAGGAGAAAGACCAGCAGTCTCCTCCCGTAAATACCTGTGGCCTCAGGAACCAGACGAGGGTCACCGTGAGAACCTACTTACGGACAGTGAGTGGCTTAGGTATTAAATCAAGAGCATTTCCCAGCATCATTAGATGGCCTTCAATAATCTGATTTTCAATCAGTGCAGGATACTGTATAATTATACCATGAGTAGTCTAATCCCCTCTTGTTAAACTTCATCCTTTTGTGCTATATCCCTGCACTGATCTCTGATTATTTCCTTAAGATGCCTTCCCAGAGGTGGAATGACTGAGTCACAGGGTGAGAGCATGTATTGTCAAATGCCAGCTTTTAGCATATGATTAGTATTCAGGACATAATTGTTGAGTGGATGGAGGCTGTGCAAGCTATTTAATGATGCACTGAACACTAATGACTGTAAATCAAACATCGTGGAATGACATCAAGGACATGAAGAAACCAAAGGGCATTACAAAGTCAAGGAAGAAAGAAAAGACCAATAGGGATGTCGAAAGAGACTCTGAACTTATGCTGGAAGGAAAGACTTCAACACAAGGGGAAGGAATGCTGAGGTTAGAGAGCTGAACAGAAGATTTCCAAGGGCAGCTCAAATAAGATAAAGTGAAGTGTTACAGTGAGCAAGGAGCAAGAGTTAGAAAACAAAAGGGAAGAGCACGCTGAGCATTTCCCAAACAGAAGTGATGAGCAAATTCAAGCCTTGAATTGTAAAATCTTGAATAGTGCAAGAAGCACCAAAAGAAGATGCAAAAAACTCAAGCACTATGTTGTTGTTGTTGTGTACTACAGAGTTGGAAGAGACCCATCCTGACCAGTAGGTTTTCAGAGGCAGTCAATCGTTATACCAAAGAGAATTATCATCTCGGAACCATTTCAGGAAGTAGCGTAAGAACCAAGAGCACTGAAGGAAGAAGTTCAAGTGGCACTGAAGGCATTGATAAAAAGTAACACCCCAGGAATGGATGGAATACCAGTTGAGGTGTTTCAACAAACACATTCAGCCCTGGATGTGCTCATCAGTCTCTGCTATTAAATATGGAAGACAGCAACTTGGCCAAGTGACTGGAAGAGATCCATATTTGTTCTCATTTATTATCCAACTGGCTAGAAATTATCTAACAATATCAATGTCACATGCAAATAAAGCCTTGCTGAAGATTCTTTTAAAAATGGCTAGGACAATGCATCAACAAGAAACTAGAAATTCAAGCTGGATTTATAGGAGGCCGAGGCACAGGGGATGTTATTGCTGATGTCAGACAGGCCTTGGCTGAAAGCAAGGAATGCCAGATAAAGTATTGAGAACACTGTAATTGCCAAAACAATGAACAAATCTGTCTTGAAGAAGAGCAACAATAGTGTTCCTTAGAGGCAGGGTTGCTCAATCTGTCTCATTTACTTTGGGCATGTTGTCAACAGGAACCCATCCTTGGAGAGAGACAATAGACTGGGGAATGTGGAGAGTCAGAGAAAGAGAAGAAGACCCTCAAAGAGATGAATAGACACAGTGACGACCTCATTGACCTTGAATGTGACAGAGGTCATGAGGGTGAGGCAGCATAGGGCAGGGTTCAGATCTGTTGTTCACAGGGTCTCTATGAGTCAGTCACCTCAGTGGCTCCTAATAGCAATGCTGCTATAACCACAAAAGGGCAGTCTTAACAAATAGAAGTTTACTTTCTCGCAGCTCAGGCTACTAGCTCTCTGAATTCTGGCAGCCAGCTCTGCGTGAAGCATTTTTCTTCTGTCTTGGTGCTGGAAATCCTTGTCTCTTTCGAGCTTCTGCTCAATCTTCTGATGGTTGAGCATCACTTCCTCCTCTCTGCTCCTTATTCAATCTCTTGTATTGCTCTAAGTGACATGTGCACTAATCTTAACCTCATTAACATGACAAAGATAACGTTTTCCCAAATAGGGATTATAACCCAAGGTTAGGATTCACAATGTGTATTTTTGGAGGATACAATTCAATCCTTAAGAAATGTCCTAGGGAGCTCGGGTGGCCTAGTGGCAAGAAGCTGCACTGCAACCTCAGAGGTGTGTGGTTCAAAGCCACTAGATGCTCTGTTGGAGAAGGAAAGGCAATCTCCTCTTGTACCAGTCAGATCTGATTTGATGGTACATACACACAAAAAAAGAAGAAAAAAAAAAAAAAGAAATGTCCTTCAGAAATCTTGAGTCAATGAATGCTCCCACCAGCAATATGGAAGAAGAGCTTGTGTTGGTCAGTCTGCATCGTGATGTGTGTTGTTGTGCACTGCTGAGTTGGAACCGACCCATAGCTGACCCCTCCAGGGGGTTTTCAGAGGTAGTTAATCGCTCAGGAGGAGATGGCTCATCCCTCTCCTGCTGAACAGAGTTGATGATTTTGAACCAAGTGCCTTTGTGATTGCAGCACAGTTTCTTACCACTGGATCACCAGCACTCATGATAGGAGTAATAATAACATTTTGGTTAAATTAACAGGATTTTGGTTTCTATGATTCTGGCAATATTATCAAACAAAAACATGGAATGTTTGAAGCCTTCTTAAATGGTGTAGGATTCTAATAGACTGCTGCTTTTCAATAAGCTGGGACAAAAAAGAGAATGGAGCAAAGTCATGATGATTCATGAGGTTTTCTTTACATCTTCTAATGGGTCTTGGCCACTTGTGGTTGCTCAACAATCTTATTAAGCTTGAGGCTGGAGAAGGTATCTTCTGGATACAATCCAGGCCTTTGCTGTGATTTAAAATTTTGGTGGCAGTGGTAGAACTACCAATAAATTCTGTTCCTTTATAATCTGAGATGTATAGATTTAAGGAAGAAAAATTTAAACACTAGACCTTTCCATTCTGTAAAGAAAAAGGGGGGAAAATACTGTTTGAGGTTTTTTATGTGTTCCCCTTCCTATTTCATTCCATACCCTATATCATCCTGTCCAGATTGGTACTAGTCTCCATTTTGCAGATGAGGGAGCTGATGCTCAGAGAGGCTGGGTAACTTATTTAAAGTCACACAGCTGGAAGTTCAGATCACCTGATTTGAAGCCCAACTCTCTGTTCATGGTTTTGGGAGGCAGTCCTGGAAGAGGAGGTGGGAGTGGGATTTCTGTGTGTGGATGGAATAAGGATCTAGAATTGAGGCCTGGAGGTCAGGTTGAGTGTGGGACCAGTTTGAGTGTGCAAAGTTGATTTTAAGGTTCTATGGTTCTGGACAATGGCTAGGGATGACAGAAAGAGAATTGATGCCTTTAAACTATGATGCTAGAGAAGAGTGTTAAACATATCATGGACTGACAGGAGAACAAATAAGTTCATCCTGGAGAGGGTGAAACCAGGCTGCTCCTTGGAGTCAAGGATTCTGAGGCTTCATCTGACATACTTTGGGCATGTTGCAAGGAGAGACCAGTCCTTGGAGAGGAACATCATGCTTGGAAGAGTAGAGGGACAGAGAGGAAGCTATTCAATGAAATGGATTGATTCAGTGACTGGAGTAATGAGGGTAGGTGTATTAGAGACAGTAAAGTTGGCACAGGATAGAGCAGATTTCAGGGCTACTGTCCATAGAGTCGCGATGAATGGCAAGTGACTCGATAGCACATAACAACAGCAACAGCAACAATAGCAACATGGCTCTGTGGTCTGTCTTGGGGAGGATGAAACAAAGTTTCTCCTTGGAGGTTAGGATTTTGAAGCTTCATCTCCCATACTTTGGGCAAGTGGCCGGGAGAAGGACATCATGCGCAGAAAGGTAGTGGGACAGCACAGGAGAGGAAAGACCCTGGATGAGATGGATTGATACAGTAACTGGGGCAATGGGGATTGGTGTGTTGGAATTAGTGAGACTGGCTCAGGACAGGGCAGGGTTCAGAGCTGCTGTACATAGGGTTGCTATGGGTCATAGACAACTGACAGCACATAACAACAATAACAACAACAACAACATGGCTCTGTAACTATTACAAGGAGTTGGGGATCCCAAGTCTGTCTGAGGATCTTGGCTGAAGGTCCTGGGGATTGAAGACCTTGTGGGGTGAACTAGTCAAAGGACAAAGGCTGAGTCCAGAATTTAGGGTTCTTGAGAGCCTTCAGGTCCCGGGACTCCAGCTGTGGAATAGAGTTCTGAAATCTGAGCTCTTCAATTCTGAAGTCCAAGGAAACAGGATCAATGGTTTCTTTTAGAGCATGAGTATTAAGAGGCTTTGTTGGGAAGTCTCTGAGTCTTCAGGGTTCAGACTGTGGCCCCTTTCCAGGTGTGACAGGTCTAAAGTCTGACCAGTCCTGGCTTCTGAGCCGTAGTTGGGGTTTCTGAACTTGAGGTTCCTAGATCCCTGGGTTCCAAGAGCAGTGTCGTAGTATCTGAGATCCTTAGTGTGTATGAACTTAGTGTTCCCAGGTCTAAGGCCTGGTGTTAAGTGGAGGCCTTTGATGTGGCTGCGAAGAGCTGGGAGTCTGGGTTCTGGGACCAAGAGAATTTGGAAGTTGCCTCTAGGGTTCCTCACCATCCCGCCCTCGTCTCTATTTGATACGCCGGCGCTAGGACCCGGCGGGAGGCAGAGGCGGTGTTGACAGCGGCAGAGGCAGGGTCGGCGCTAGGACCCGGCGGGCCCGCGGGCGGCGGCGGCGCGTGGGGCGGCGCGTGTTGACAGCGGCAGCCGCGGCGGTGCTGAGCCGGGCGGGCGGCGGGAGTCGGCGCCTCCGGTTCCTGCCTCCGGTCCCGAGGCGGCGGCGGCCGGGCGTCCCGGGATGGCCTTCATGGAGAAGCCACCGGCCGGCAAGGTGCTGCTGGACGACACGGTGCCGTTGACAGCAGCCATCGAGGCGAGCCAGAGCCTGCAGTCACACACGGTGAGCGGCCCGCCGGCGACGCGGGGCAGCCCGGGCCGCGAGGGGGC
>NW_006399863.1:2559535-2590039 GCF_000299155.1 Elephantulus edwardii | reverse complement strand
CTGGATCAGGGCTCCCGGGGCCCCGGCGAGCGCTGAGGTCTGGGATGGGGGGACGAAGAGGGGACTGCAGCACCCCGGGCTGGAGTGGGGTCCCGTGGGGTCCCCGGGACCGAGAGAGGAGCAGGGTCCCGGGGCCGAGGCTAGGGGGCGCTGCCCCGAGGGCTGGGAGTGCGCTAAGCCAGAGCCGAGCCTCCGGGGACTGAGTGTGGAGAGGCGCTGGGTCCCCGGGCCATCCCCGGCCATCCTGGGCCACCCCGGGCCATCCTAGGCCACCCCGGGCCACCCCAGGCCGGGGCAGTAGTAAAGAGCGCGCTCCGGATCCCCTCGTCCACTTCTGCCCGTCTCCAGCCTTCTCTCTGGGGCAGTTGAGTCTCTCCCTCCTCCTTGCAGCTGGGTGTCTCAGAGCTGGGGACGAGGGTGTGCCGGGGCCAAATGGAAGTGTGACTTTAGAGCCTCCTGTTGGAGCAGCAGGGCGAGCATGGCCAAGGTCTGCATCCTATTTCTGGGTCAGCTGGTTGGATGAGGCAGGCGACTTGATGAGGGGGGCCCTTGGGGTCCTGCTGAGGCAGGTGCCCCGTCGAGCTTCCTTCCTGGAACCTGGGTGGTGGAGCAGTGGCGCTTTCATCTGAGTTTTAAATCCACTGAAGTAGCATGAATAGAATAGCACAAGCAGAATTCCTTTCGGTTGCTTTTACTGCCCCTTATTTTATGAGACTTAAAATCTTAGATGTTTTCATTTTCCTGTACCTATTTTATTTTCAGTAGATGCTCTATGCATTATCATTTACAAGCAATAAACTAAACAGGAGGTGGAAACTAGAGCTGTGAGCCAGTGGCGACTTTGGGCAATAATGAATGAGGGGAGAGATATTCCTTAGGATGTAATGTGTTGTCAGTTTGCCGGATTATTCCAGAGCTCAGAAGCATGTTTGTTTACTATTCCAGCGTGTTTTGTGCTCGTGTGATTTGAAGGCAACAGCCCTACAATAGCTTTCTGTTTCTCTTTTTGTTCAAGTTGACCTGCTGATTTAAAAAGAGACCTTTCATTCTGTAACATTAAAGTGGTTTGTTTTGTTTTGTTTTGTTTTGAGCTCAGTATATTCTGTTCCTGTGGCCGGCTTTGTAGGGTTTGGATTGTTCAAAGTGTTCATTTCCAGATAGGAGAATGATGATGCTTTCTTAAAGTGCACTTATTTCATTGAATCGTATTCTGCCGAGACATGAATGAGAAGGTGTTGTATAGGACAGGATTTGTGACAATTCCACTATGAAAGTAGACTTGACAATTGGCAGTAAAGACTTTAACCCTTTGGGGAGTGGATTTGAATGTTTTAGGTTTATTTTGTACTGAAAGCAAAGGAGTAGATTCTTCTTTTGCACAGGTCACTCCTAGGAGGTCTCCCTTGCTGGCCACTGCCTCAGGCCATGTGCTGACCTGCACTGCAACCTTGATCAGTTTCTTCTATGATTCTTTTCCTTCCCTTCCCACCAGGCCATGATAGAAGGGAAGCTTCTTACTTAGCTTTGGGTCCCGGCCTCCTATGTGTTTGTTGTTAATAGCAAGCACCCTTACCAGCCTCCTTTTCTGTTTGGATAGCATCTTGGCTGCTACTTTAAAGGGGACAGTGCCTCATCCGTTTCTACGAGGTGGTGAAAGTCCTAACAGCAGTCTATTTTGTTGCAGTTTTTTTCCTTAAAAATAAAATGACTTAGGGTGGGATGTGGCAGTTCCTATAATGATAGGAACATGAAGGCAGTGACTCACAGGAGACCCAAGGAGACAGATGTGCTGGACTGAAAATGTGGCATCATGTTGCATAATTTTTCAACTGCTCTGTGTTCATCCGTTTTTTCCTCTGTAAAGTTCGAGGCTAAGAAACATTGCATCAGCCCTGAACTTTATTGAGAAAATCATATGCTGATGCAAACTTTTTGGACTGTGGGTGTCTTGTGAGTAAGTCCCTCGAAAACAGGAACTCTTGGAAATCATTTTGGAAAGGAGTAGTTGTTAAGGGTGCTTTACACAAGAGGAAGGCATTATTTCCTATTGCGAAGGGAGAAGATGGCTTTTCCAGCTTGTTAGCAGTGGAATAGAAACGGTGGCAGGGGGAGAATATGCCCCAAAGGTCAGAGGTCTGCCTTCCCTTGGAAATACTGGATCCCTTGAAAGTTGCTTCTTGGCAGCCAAACAGAAACAAAAGGAGACTAGAGATAGGAGACAACCTTGTGTTTGAAAGGTAGAATCTGCCTACACAGGTTGGAGCGACACCTAGCCACAAGGCATTGGCCACTTAACCTTTTTGATGCAATTTCATCATATGTAAATGAGAATAATTATTGCTTGTGCTTCCTGCTTCCTAAAGTCAAAGAATATCATCTTTATCAAGTGTGTAAAATGCATCCCTTCCTTCCTTGATTCAGCCCTTGAGATGTATGCAAAGGGTTAAACACATGGAAGGATTTTGATGACAAGAAAATGCATGTCTATCCAGAGTTCCTTTTATTTATCGAAGCTTGTTAGCTTTGAGAAACAGAATGTCAGGTTAGAGATGATTTATGATGTTGGGCTTGGGAGGGAAAAAGTTCTGTGGCTGATTAATCCACCTTGGGAAATACAGGTGGCAGACAGAAGGTGGGAGCACAGGGTACAGAAAGGACCATTCTGATGAGCATTCGGCAGAAAGAGTGGCACCACTTGAATGACTTTCTGCTCATTTTTTATGGGGCACACTGACTTCCACTTGGCCTCTGCCAAAAGGAAGAGGAGCTTCCTTAAAATCAGAGAAGACAAGTTTTTAGGGGTTGGATGCTTTTGACATGGAATTGAAAGGAGGGAATTTTCCAAACAAGAGAAGTTCTGATAAAAGTCACCCAGGTGAGAGGTCAGATGTTTGGAAGGACTGAAAAAGAAGACAAGGGAAATAAAGACTCGTGGTTACATGAAAGGGAAAACTTTCCAAGTCAATAAACTTAAAAAAAAAAAATGCTTAGCTAGTTGAAAAAGAAACCAGAGGAAATGGCCTGTTTTGCAGAGGGTTGTTATCAAATGTGCATATCCAATTTTTTGCTGGCTGGTGCACAGCAGTGTGATCGCTTTTTTTTTTTTTAAATCTCAGGGCTTTTTTTCCTTTTAAGATATTCTTCTGTGATGTTAACCTGGATCAGGTCCCACTTGCCCTGCAATTGGTGCATTTTGTTCTTGTGAAAGAAAAAGAGAATTTCAGTGCTATTCGAGGCATAACTTGTGGAAAGGATAATATTACATGTGAAGATCTTACCTGAAAATTTATCTCTCCTTGAACTGTTTTAAAAAAATTTTTATTACCCAAAAAACAACAAAAAAAGAAAAAAAATTATTATTGTTAATTTTAATGAAAATTTACAGAGACTTTGGTTTGTTTGTTTTTTTTTTAAATCAGATCTGACTGGTACAGGAGGAGATTGCCCCTCCTTCCCTGGCAGAGCATCTGGTGGATTTGAACTGTGCACCTCTGGGATTACAGAGACTTTGGATATCCACTCATTGTTATACTTTTCTCCTTGCCCTCCCCACCCAACTCCCCCAGAACACTCTTCTCTTTGAAAAGTGAAATCTCCTTGAACTTTAGTTTTGGAGACTGTATTCTTGCATGGTTTATCAAATCAGCAGCACTTCCTCACTCAACAAAAATGTATTCGGTGCCTGCTCTGTGCATGCATATGCTACAGATGCGGAGTGGACGAGTGGAAGGCCAACTCCTCCTGGGCCTTTTGTTCTAACAGAGTCCTTGAGTGATACAAACTGTTGATGTGCTTGGCTGCCAATTGAAAGGCTAGAAAATTTCCATTGCTCTGGAAGAAAGGCCCGGCAACCCTCTTCTGAAAAATCAACCATTGAAAGCAAAGCTCTTCTCAGACACACATGATTCACCTTGAGCTGCAATCTCACCTTGAGCCAGAATCGTCAGCTTAAGCCAGAATGAACTCGGTGACAATGGTATGGCCTTACTCTGTGGTCTTGAGTCTTCCCAGGTGTATGTATACAAGGGAGCCTGTCATAACACAAATGTTTTTGGAGTTCTTTTTGTGGTTTGGTTTTTTACATTTAAGCCTCTTCATCAAATTAGAGACACCACTACTTCCAGATCTGAGAATTCTAAGTAAATTAGTGTTCATCATCAGTATCTGAGCTACTTTTGGTGATGCTATTTGGAGGTTTTCTATAGAATTCCAAATTTGATGAATATTTTTTTTCTTCTTCTTCCCTGAACTTTTTAAAAAATTTTTTAAAAAATAATTTTAATGAACATTTACAGAGAATTTGGATTTCCATTCATTCATTGCTGCATTTCTCTATTGATGAATATTTTTAAAGTTGAAGATGTTGGCATAGACTGAGCAGTTTCCTCCCAGGCAACTTAACAGCCTCTGAAAACCTGCTGGAGGGTGAGCTAGGGGTTGGTTCTGACTCCAAGATAACAACAACAACAACAACAACAACAACAACACAGACTATGTGAAAGCTTACAGCACTTGTACGCATTAGAATAAGATAATAGTGGCGGTTGTTTTTATATTCTACTTAGTAATCCATTTTTCTCCATTTGTCTTTGAAAACTGGTAAATCTACCTTGGGAAATACAGGTGGCAAAGAGAAGCCGGGAGCACGAGGTACAGAAAGGACCATGCTAATGAGCATTTGGCAGAAAGGGCGGTGTGGCTTGAGTGACTTTCTGCTTATTTTTTTTATGGGGCACATTGACTTCAGGAAACACACTTTAGGGTGCTGTCGGAAGGCCCTGAGCCAGAGGCTTGTGTTGCTGCTCTTCGGTGTCAGTGGTGGGTTCCAGCACCGTCTTTAGCAGTGTGACGACACTGCTGGTCCTATACCATCCTCAGCATCATTGTTCCAGCCACCATGTTAGTCCGTCCCACTGAGGTCTCAGGATTTTGCCTCTCACCCTCTACTCACCAAGTGTGTTGTCCTTCTCCAGGACTGGCCCGTCCTTATAACATGTCCAAAGCAACTAACTTCAGAGTTGCAAATATTCTCTTCCTACTGGAGAAGCCAATTGAATTATTTACAGCCTATTTTGGGGTTCTGGTGGCACATAATCCTTATATGTCATCTCTCTGAAGAATTACCACACGAGTGTTCTCTTCATAGTAGAAGTATAAGTGAGAACCTAGCTGTAGTTACTCTAGTTATTATTGTAGTTGAAAATGGAGTTATGGGTCTGACAGGTATCTCACACGGAAAGATAGTTCTGTTCCCTGCTCCCAAAGAAAGCAGTGGAAGCAGTCAGCCATGTGTACAGAGCATCTGTGTGGAGTGTGGTTTTGAGATTTGTTGAAATATAGATGGTGATTATTAATGAAGGATCTAAATGAGTTTATTTGAGGCAAATTGTTTTAAGCTGTAAGACAAGTAGTGACTCAGGGTGGCTTCTCTGTGACAAGAAATAAAGCTCTTCTTTATGTTGTAGATTTCTTGGAAGCAGAGTGTGAACACTCTTAGAACTTGAGTGCTTAGGTGGTTATCATGAAGGAGGAAAAATAGCAGGCAGTTGTCCATAACGCTGTCAGTGATACAGAAGGCCTTCTTGTTGGTGCACACCACGGCCACCAGCAAACAAACAAACCTGTCAAGTCACTTCCAACTCTTGGTGACCCATGTGGCAGGGAGAACTCTGCTCCATGGGCCCTTCTTGGCTGTAATTTTTTTTTAAAATATACTGATATACAAAGTTCGGATACATTGTTTTCACACAGAATCTTTCCCATTTCCATCACCCCTATCCACCCATCAAATTGTGTAACCCTATGATTAATACCCCCTCCACTGCCACCCATCCTCACCCCTCTTCTTCCACCCTCCTCCCCTTTGGATCCTCATACTCATTATACAATAATGGTTTTATACAGTATTTGTCCTTACAGGACTGAGTTAGTTCTCTCTTGGTTATAATCTTTATGAAAGCAAATGTCCAGGTCTTTCTTCCAAGTTTTCACTGGGAGAGTTCAAACTGCTCAAGGGGAAGCTGCTCTGAGGGCATTGGCAAAAAACAGTGTATTCCCTTTATCTTCTTTTGATGTTTCTTAGATTCAAGACTTTCCCCATGCATCTCTTAAGTATTGAAGCTTGAATTTATTTTCTTTCAGCTTGAGAAATAATAAGGAAGTTCTTCCCTTTTTATTCTCCAATTTTAGGCATAAGATGCACCTGATTCAGACCATGATGTTTTCAGTCACTTGTCATGGGTCTCAGAGCTGGACAGTTAATAAAGATGATAGAAGAATTTATGCCTTTGAACTGTGGTGTCGGAGGGGAGCACTGAACATTCCCTGGACTGCGAAAAGAGCAAACAGGTGTCTTCAGAGGGAGCAGAAAGGGTGCTCCTTTGTGGCAAGAATGATAAAGCTTCACCTTGCATACTTTGCTCATGTTGCTGGAGTGGCTGTTCCTTGGAGAGGGACGTCAGTCATGGACAGATGGAGAGTTGGTGAAGGAGAGAAAGATCCTCAGCCAGGATGGGCACAGTGATGGGCACCGTGGGCTTGAGTGTGTCAGCAATGGTGAGGATAGCACAGGATAGGGCAGGGTTCAGATCAGTTGTTCATAGGGTCGCTAGGAGTTGCACTTGACTCCGTAACACTTAACAACAACTACAAAAAGGCACAGTGGTGACATTAGGGAGATACAAAGTGTTGTTGGGTCAGACTAGGTGACACTGAGAAGGAATGACACCAAAATAACTAAAATGTTCAGTGTTTCAGTAGAAATCTGTTCTTTTTTTAAATAAAGATAGTCCTGGAACAGTAAACATTAAATATTGACAACCGTGCACAGAGATTTGAACTCTCTTGCACCACTGGTGGGAATGTAAAATGGTACAGCCACTCTAGGAGGCCACCTGATATTTCCTCAAAAAGGTGAAAATAGAAATCTCATTTGACCCTGCTCCTCCACTACTGGGAATGTACCCCAAGGAAATCAGAGCTGAGACACGAACAGATACATGTGCACTATGTATATTGCAGCGTTGTTCACAAGAGTAAGAAGATGGAAACAGCCCAGATGCCCATCGACAAGTGAATGGATAGGAACAATGGAATACTATGACGTGTTAAAAGACAGTGGAGAGCTTGTAAAGCACTCCATAGCATGGATTAGAGTCCGGAGTCCAGAGGACTGAGTGAAATAACTTAGCCACAGAAGGACAAATACTATATAAGCCCATTACTGTGAAAATAGGAGGAGGATGGGGGGACAGGGGAAGCAGAAACAGAATACACAATGAACACTGTCAATAGACAATGTGGATATTGCAATTAACAACTCGGAATAGGACTTGTATAGTCATTGAAAGAGGAATGAGGAAATGGAGAAGGGGCAGGAAGAAGGGGACAATGTTAGGGCAGCAGAGATTGGTGAAGGAGCAGAGGGAGTGAAGGGACTGGCAGGTATGGTGACAATTGGAGGAGATGTGATAAAGGGCATTGAACAATTGTAATTGATGTTACAGGGCACATTGTATAGGGATGATTAAAAGAAAACAACAACAAAAATATCTTTTATAAGCCCAGCTTGCGTGTATCAATATACCTACAAGGCTACAATTCTATGCTAATTTATGTTTTAAACCTTCTAATTTGCTCAGGTCAGAGCTGTCATTTATATGCAGTTACAATATCTGTGTGTGCTAAAAGCACATTTTCGTAATTGGTGGTGTTTGGTGTTTTTGTGTTTTTTTTCCTTTGTTGTGTACTATCCAGTCTGATTCGACTGGCACAGGAGGAGATTGCCCCTCCTTCTCCAGCAGAGCATCTGGTGGATTCAAACCTCACACTTTCGGGATTGCAGTGCAGCTTCTTGCCATTAGGCCACCAGAGCTCTCTTACTGGTGATGTTTTTATGGCCTTTGATTTTGTCAAATTTTCTGGTGTTCTAGATGCAACATTGTTGTAATTAGTATTTGTGAACCTGTATCAGTAACTTTTTATAAAGAATGAAATAGTAATTAAAGGGAAAGAAAAATTTAAAAGGTTTCCACTCAGTTACTAGTGATGATGTAACTAATAATATCTATTTCAATGTAGAAAGACTTTACAAATTTGTTGTTCTCTCTTTTTTTTTTTTTTGGTTGAGTCAGAACCCATCATAGCTGACCTTCCTAATGGTTTTCAGGGACTCTCAAAATCACTCTAGGGACCTCTGGTGGCCTGGTGGTTAGGAGCTGCGCTGCCAGCCAGGAGTTACACAGTTGGAATCCACCCGCTGCTCCATGGGAGGAAGAGGGGCAGTCTCCTCCCATGTGATTTACTGAATCTGAAAACCTGCTAGAGGGGCAGCAATGGGATGGTTCCAGCTCCACAGTTTGTAACAACAGATCCCACTGGAAGAGTTTGACTGTTTTTTACTGAGGATCCAGCTGATGTATTCGAATCACCAGAGAAGCATAGCTTTGGGTGAACAGAGAGTTCTCTGTGGACGAGGCCGCCTGAGCTCTTAGCTCTCATAGTGTGAAAAAATTGCCTTGGGCCACAGTTTGCCTATTTCCTGCAGGTATGCGTACATTCGTTCACAGATGGCTTACTCAACAGTGCCTCACTCTTTTAGCAGGTCCGAGGGCAGAGTGTTGGTTGCAGAGACTGATGAATCCAAGATGGCCAGGCAGTATGACAGGTTCAAGTCCAAAGAACCAGAGGTCAGATGCACACATGTGTATATGTGTTGAGAGTAGGAGGGAAGGAATGGAATGTGTGTGTGGGAGAATCTGGGATCTAAACCAGGTCCAAGAACCACACGAAGAAGGGAACAGGTAGAGCACCATTGTTCCTCATTATTCCTCCCAGCCTTTCCTTTGAACTGACCTTGCTGGGGGACAGGTGGTAGCTGGGCTGGAACTCTATGGTAGTTATGCCGAAGTGAGGGCACCGAAGCTGGGAGTGGGCCTGCTCACCCTAGATGTCTGGGGTTAGAAGGACCACCCAGCACAGCAGCAGTGGGTGACCACCAAAGCCTGGGCGTTGGCTGGGTGCTCACTGCAGTCCTGGGGCTCCTGTGGGGTCCCTGCATTCACAAACAGCTATACTCATTACATCACAGCTCCTCCTGAGTGCTGCTCTGCTGGGCCCTGTGGTCAGCTCAAGGGGTGCAGTGGTGAGCAGAACCTGAGCTGGGGGTCTCAGAGGATGGAGAGCTGGCTGTGTGCTTGGAGGGTGCACCCTGTAGATGGTAAGGGGCAAACCAGCACAGTCCCTGGCCTTCAGGGAACAGTTGTTGTGTAAGTGAATTTGTTATTTAAAGGAATGGAGTTACTGGAGGTGCAACTCAGGAAACTTCTCCCATGCGCCCTTCTTACCTACATTGTTGGTTCTCATTTTCCTTCCTGTAAGATTTCTACAGAGCTTTGTTTGTCCCAAAGGTGCAAGTATTGAGAGAACTTTCTAAAAAAGAAACTTTAAAAACAAAACTTCATTTCAGAATAATTTTTAATTTACCAAAAAAGATTTTGCAAAAATAGTAAAGAGTTTGAAGAGTTTCCAGTGTCTCTATCTAGTTTTAGTTTCCTCTAGTACTAACATCACTTTAAAAATATGGTAAAGTATGTATAACATAAGACATATCATCTAAAAAAAAAAGATATATCATCTTAGCTATTTTATTAGTCTATCATTGTGTTATGTTTTCAGTGTTTATCACATCACAATGATCTGTTTCCAGATCTTTCTTATCATCCCAAACTAAAATTCTCTGCTATTAAACAATAACTCCATGTAACCCACTCCCTCCAGTCCCTGGGAAGGAACTCTGGTGGCCTAGTGGGGAGGAGTTGTGCTGTTAACCCAAAGGCACTAGCAGCTCTGAGAGAGAAAGATAAGCATTCTCCTCCATGTGATTTACAACCTGAAACTCTACTAGCGGGTCAACTCTGAGTTGATTCCCACTCAAACACATAATGACAACAACAGCCAGTCTCTGGTAGCCTTTTTCTACTATCTGTCTCAATTAATTTGGTTATTCTGGGTGCTTTATAGAGCAGTTTTGGGGTTCAGCTGCTAATCCTCAGGCCAGCAGTTCCCGTCCACCAGCCAGCCCTTTCACTGACAGAAGATGTAGCAGTCTGCTTCTGCAAAGAAACCCTGAGAGACAAATCTCAATCCTAGAGGGCAGCTTCGTGTCACTATACTTAGGGACCTTTTATAAGTGGAATCCTTTCATGTCTGGTTTATTTCACAGTGTAGTATTTTCAAGGTTCATCCATGTGGTAGCATGTACCAGAACTTCATTTCTCTTTTAAGAAAACTTTTTATTGTAACTTAAGTGAAAGTTTACAGAGCAAATTGGTTTTTCACTCAGTCAATACATTTTGTTTTATGACATCCCAATTGTCATAAAACAAAATGTGTATGAATGAATTGTAGTGTATGATGTTTCATTATAGCAACACTTTTTCTGATAACTTCCTATGGTTCTCCTTTCCCTGCGTGCTTCTCTTTATGGCTAAGGAATATATCCTTGTATGTATGTATCTCCTTTTGGTTATCCGTTCATCTCAATGAATGCTTGGATATCTCTACCTTTTAACTACTATGAGTATTGTTACAATGAACATTAGTGTACAAACGTTAATTGAGTTGGTTACATACCTCTTATTTCTTGTTACACTGTTTTCTACTTGTATTTTCCCCTCCCACACAGCTGAGACTTAAAATGACTTGAGGATAGGGAGCTCTGGGGGCTTAGTGGCAAGCTGCACTGCAGTCTCGAAGGCGTGCGGTTCGAATCCACCAGATCCTCTGCTGGAGAAGGAGGAGCAATTTCCTCCTGTGCCAGTCAGATCTGACTCGATGGTACACAAGGGAAAATAATGACTCAAGGAGAGGGATAATGAAGAATGACCGTGGACCAGGCGCCTCATCTCCTCAGGTTCAGTATCTTCACCCATAATGTGAGAATGGTAAGAATACTTTCCTTCGGGTGCTGTGAGGATGAACTGAGTTGATAGGAGTGTTCAGAAGAGAGCCAGCTTATAGTAAGTCTCACACTTTTCTTATTACCTTCACATTATCCAGAGAATTAGCCCACAGCCTCTGGTAACCTACTGGATAGAGAGTTGTGATGTCAATCCAAAGGCAGATGGTTCAAATCCACCAGCTGTTGCATGGGAGTAAGATAGGTAGTCTCCTCCCATGCAATTTACAGCCTCTGAAAACCCACTGGAGGGTCTGTGAGTCAGTTCTGACTCGACGGCACACACCACCACCACCCTTCCCTTTTGTAGACACTGGAGGAAGAAAATATGCTTGTTTAAATGTCTCACTGACAGCAGTGACAACTCACCAGCAAGCAGAAATGGCAAAAATGGCCAAGGACATCTTAAAGAACAGCTCTGTTTGTCTGTCTTCTTCCCTTTTTGCTCCGGATGACATCCTCTGAGGGTCACACGTGGGGAGTGCAGCACTGGGGCTCCTGGCTGGGCTGCCTGCTGACAGTCACAGCCACAGCCTGCGCTTTCCTGGGGCTCAGGCCTGAGCAGGCCAGAGTCGGCTTGTCCTGGTCTTTAGCATGTGCCCATTTTAGCTCCTCTCCTCAGCCTTCAGTCATCACCAGAGGGGAGCCAGGATCAGTACACAAGCATTAGACTGGCAGTGGAGTGAAAAAGAAAACATTACATCCTCGGCTCTACTTCCCTGGCCAAGTGGCCATGCTGATCCCCTCCATGAGGGAGTAGGGATAGCTGATAGCTTGAGAACTTTGCTTCCAGTGGTGGTTGCTAATTGCTGTCCAGTCAGTTTCAACTGACAGTGACACTATGTGACAAAGTCAAAATGCCACATAGGGTTTCTGGGATGTCATCTGTGGAAGCAGATCATCACATCTCTTTCCTGGGTAAAGCTGTGCCTTGAAACCACTGAATTTTGGGTTCATGGAGAACAGCTTAAGCAAGTGCATCACCAGGGCACTCTGCTTCCTGCAGAATGCACTCCAGTTCCATGGAGCCCAAGGTGGAGGCTCAGAAAGAGGAAGACCCTCAGGGAGGTGGATGGACATGGTGACCGTAACAGTGGGCTTGGGCGAATCAGAGATGAGGGGATGGCACAGTGTACGGCAAGTGGGGATCACTGTGAGTCGTAGTCAGCTTGACAGCGGCGACAACAGTAGGTGTGCACCAGTAGTCAGACTAGTGCGCTATCAGACTAGACGCGACTCACCACACAGAGCGTGCAGTTTCTGTGCTTTAGAAAACTTGTTTTTCAGCATACATTATTTATTCCCTCTTTCTCAGACTCCCCTCAACCCTGTTGTCAGTACCATTTCACAACTGTGGCACTATGCAATATTTGTCCTTTTGTGCTGAGATATTTCCCTCAGCATAATGTCCTCCAGGGTCATCCATTTTGTATAATATTTCATAAATTCTTTGTTTTTCAGTGCAGCATCGAATTCCATTATGTGAATATACCAGAGCTTCTCTATCTATTCGTTTGTTTATGGGCACTTAGGTTGTTTCCAACTCTTTGCTATTATGAACAAAGCCGCGATAAACATGGGTGTGCATATTAGAAAACTTTCAAGATGTTTAGAACACTGAAAAGTGTTAATGGAGATCTCTATGCCACTGTGCTGTGCATTTAGATTAAAAAGTTAAAACATAGGAAGTGAGGAATACATATTCTAATAGAGGTGGCAGACACGCAGACCACAATTGAAGGAAGGTGTGGAGGGATAGGGTAGGAGTCTGGCCAGGAACTGTCACGGGGTGTGTGTGGTGGAGGTCGCTGGCTAGAGGTTTAGGGAACTGTTGTTGTTGTTAGGTGCCACTGAGTTGAGTACCACTCAGAGTGACCCTAAGAACAACATATCTGAACTGTGTCCTATTCTGCATCTTCCTCATCAGGTCTGACACACTCAGTCCATTGCTGCAGCCACCATGTCCATCTGATCTGAGGGTCTTCCTCAGAGGAGTCACCATTTCAGAGAAAATGTTCTAGAATAGTGTTCTCTGCCCTTCCCTCCCTCCTCCAATTTTATTATATTAGCAGGCCACTTTCATAGTAATGTTGAATTATAAAAACTCTCTCTGGAGATGTTTTTATGAATTTAAAAAAAAAATTTAAAGTATTTTATTACAATGATTTATTTTAAAATTATTTTATTATTAGTTTAAAATTTATGAAATTAAGTTTTTAAGAAACGCATTTGAACATTATTAATAAAATGTATTTATTATTAAGAAAATATTTTATTAATAAAATTATTGTTACTAATTAACTTATTATTTGACATCTGAAGTGAAGGACATTTTGAAGTATTACGTCTGTAGGAATTGGGTCTGTAAAGGGAATGCAGTTATGATTAGTACTGAAAAGGTAGAGTTACTCGCCATGGTAACTAACCACGACCACTTCTTGAGCACTTACTGTGTATCAGACCATGTGCAGAGTACTTTATATTGGTTTTCTAATGTGCAATGTGGTGACATTCCTCTCGGTCGTATAGCCCTAGTGTACAAGTTGCCGTCCCGCGGTCTCTTGTGGTTGCTGTGAGGCTGAACCCTGTGACACGAATGTGTCAAATGCGTTAATGGTTGGCTACCCAATGCGGACTGAGAGTGGGGTGGAGCTCCCTGATTAAACACGCGTGTAAGGAGCGACTCATAGCAACCCTGTGTACAACAGCCCAAATCTCTGCTCTGTCCTGTGCCAGTCTCACTGTCTCTGACACACCCAACCCAATTACCCTAGTCACTGAATCAATCCAGCTCATAGAGGGCCTTCCCCTCCTGCGCTGTCCCTCCACCCTAACAAGCATGATGTCCTTCTCCAAGGACTGATCTCTCCTCACAACATGACCAAAGTATGTCAGACGAAGCCTCAGAATCCTTGCCTCCAAGGAGCAGCCCGGTTTAACACTTTCCAGGATGAATCTGTTTTGTTTTCTTAGCAGTCCATGGTACCCTCAATACTCTTCTCCAACATCACAGCTCAAAGGCATCAATTCTCCTTCTATCCTCCCTAGTCATTGTCCAACTCTCTGATGCATAGTAAGTGATTGCAAAGACCATGGCCTGTATCAGACACACCATAGTCTCTAAAGAGACACCATTGCTCTTCAGTACTTTGGAGAGGTCCCTAACAGCAGACTTTCCCATCAAAATATTCTTTTAATTTCCTGGCTGCTGGTGCGAAGAGTGTTGACTGTGGAGCCAAGCTGACTAAAGCTGTGAACAATCTCAATCTCTTCACCATCCATCCTGATGCTGCTAATTGGTCCAGTGGTGAGAATCTTTGTGTTCTTGATATTCTTGACCCTCTGCAGCATAGTTTCTCCCTTTGGTCAGCTTTGTTGAAATAGAAGAAAACTCACCAATTGGAAAAGAATTGAGGTGACACTTAAGTAACATAAAAATAACCATTTTAAAGAATTCAGTGGCATTTAGTACATTCACAGTGTTGTCCATTACCCCTCTTTTTACTTCTAAGTATTTCCTTCACTTCAAAGTAAAACCTCTTTTTAAAAAATTTTTTTAAAATTGATATTTTAATTAAAGTTTGCAGATGGATTTCCATGCATTCATTGTTGCACGTTTTCCTCCCCACCCCCTGCAGCACCAGTTAGCTTTTCTCTTTAAAAAGATTCTTTCATTATTGTACAGCTTCCTCCCTCTCCCCACCCCTAGTCCACTTTGCTATGCACCTCTTCTTCTGGACTGTTGTCATACAAGTAACGGCCAGTCATCTATTTCCTGTAGACACCTCTTTCCTTCATCTATTTCAATGCAGTGTTCATTATTTATCCCCAAAGTAAAACTTCTTACCCATTAAGCAGCTTCTCCCTTTTCTTCCATCCATCTATCCCATCCTCACCACAAATCTGCTTTCTATCTGTGTTGATTTCTGTTCTGAATATTTCATATAGATGGTATCACGCCATATGTGATCTTTTGTTTTTGGCTGTTTTCACTTTGTGTAATGTTTTAGAAGTAGTTCCACTATTGTAGTGTATATCAATTACTTTTTGTATTTAAATAATATCTCACTAAAAAAATACCTCATCCATTTCTTTATTCATTCGTTCCTTGATGGACATTTGGTCTCTTCCACCTTTTGGTTGTTGAAATTCACCTACTGCAAGTATGTAATCTGTTAAGTTTTAGCAAATGCATGACCCCATGTAACCATTGTGTGACGTTTTAATCACTCCAAGTGTTTCCTTAGTACTCCAGGGCAGTTAGTACCCCAGACAGTGCCTGTCTGCTGTCGTCGAAGTTGCATCTTTTCTAGAATATTGTATATAAATGGAACCTTACAGTACATAGTCCTTTGTGTCTGTTTCTTTCACTTAACATAAACATTTGAAGTTCCTCCATGTTGTCCCATGTTTCTTTTATTGCTGAGTAGTATTTCACTGTCTAGGGATTTCCGGTGGCCTGTGGTAAGAAGCTGCACTACAATCCTCAAGCCATGAGGTTTGGATTCACCAGCTGCTTTGTAGGAAAAAGATAGGCAATCTCTTACTTAACTGTGTGACTTACTGCCTCTAGAAACAGACCAGAGGATCACCTATGGGTCAGTTCTGACTCAACAGCACAAAAAACAACAGCTGCATTCCACTATCTAGGTCCATGGGTTTACCACAGTTTGTTATCCTTTCACCAGCTGGCGGAAGTTGTGTTATTCCCAGTTAGAGGCCATTATGAATAGAGCTGCTCTAAATATTTGAGTACAAGTGTTAATGTAGATAAGTATTTATTCCTCCTGAGTAAATGGCTAGGAATGAAATTGTTGGGTAAACAAAACAGTAAGTGTATTTAGCTTTCTAAGAAATTGCCATGCTAGGTTTTCATTTGTTCCTCACAACTATTTATTTTTTTAAAATTAATTAAAAAAAAATTGTGCCTCCACCCCTCAAATTGAAGGAAACAATACACAGAGAGGTTAAGTCATTTACTCCAGACCATGTGGCTGGGAGTGCCAGTGACAGTTTGCATGAGACCAGTGGACTTTGAGTGAAAGAGAGACACGAGCTGGGAGTCATCCAAACCTGAGCTGATATCAGGGCTGAGGTAGCAATGATACCTTATATATGAGGTACCTGCTCAATACCTCCTGCAACCTAGGCCTCACAGAAGGAGAATTAGGGTCCCCCCAATCCAGGGAACCAGACCATGCTCCAGGGTATCTCATCCTGAGTTTATAGGTTGTGGATATTTATTGATATTGAACAAATTGTTGAGAGCCCCAGGAGCCTGGTATCCACTTTGGTGCTGCTGTTATCAGGTGAGCCATGTGACCACGTAGATCTGGGCCAGCCCATAGAATTCTCTAGAATTAGCTCACAGAGTTCTCTAGAAGCAGCCCATGGAGTTCTCTAGATCTGGTCCATAGAATTCTCTAGAACTGGCCATAGAGTTCTCTAGGTGGTAACCTTTATGAGAGCTGATTGACATATCTTTTATGCAAAGCTCCTGGTGAGTTAAAATACGAACCTTTCGGTTAGCTGCTGAGAGCATAAGCATTGAACAACCAGGGCTCCTTTACTCTCAGCTGTATGCATGCTTCTGTACAATTTTTATATTGGAAGAGATCTTTTTGTTTCTACAGTGGTTCCCCGAATCTCACGGTGAGGCTTATTTAACACTGTGGAGAGGAAATGTTTGACTTCTGTGTCGTACCTTGTTTTCATGCAGGTGTTAGCAGTTCACATGCTGTAGTAGGAGGGGATAGGAAAGCACAGACATGCTAGATAGATTCTGGCGGGGCTGCCTTCTGAGAGCTCTGTGAAGGTTAACTCCTATCACGCAGGCCCGAGCTCTCCACTTACTCTGCCCCTCACTCTCCGCCTTGTGAGAGGGTCACTTTCTTCCTGGCTCCATGATCTGGTCCTGGCTGCACTGCTGACCCATGTTTATCAAAACCAGAGAGTATGTGATTTACAAACTTTCTTCCTGAAGCCACAGGCTGTGAGAAAGCTATATTCCCCAGTTGGCCTCATGAGTCCCTTTTCAGCACCTACAAATGGGATGTCATTGTTGAAGCATTTACCGTCTGGGAACCTTGAGGATCTTATTGTGAAGGGATGAAGGGACACAGTGACACCTCCCTCAGAGCTTTGAGTAAGAGCCCCATAAACACAGCTGTTAATGTGGGCAGTGTTGCTTAGGTGTCAGCAGAGCTAGAGCCTAACCTGTAGTCATGGATTGAGTTTGATTCATGATGACCTCATGTGCTGAGAGTAGAATGGCGCCCCAAGGGGTCGACTCAGCTGTCACATTGCCAAGACTTTCTTCCAAGGCACCATCACTTGGATGGTTGGTCTTGAAACTGAAATTAGTCTCTTCCAAGAACACGGAAATATTTTATGTGTGTTCATCTCTCCACTCTCCCTAATGATGATGGTCAATTCTACCGTAGATGATTAAAACCACAGACTCTTCCAGCTTGAATTCACCACAATGCTTTCAAGCTTCTCTCCCACCACGGGAGCTCTGGTGACTTCGTGGATCAGGAGTTGCAGTCCCAACCTAAAGGTGTTGGTGGTGGTTGTTGTTGTGTGCTGTCAAGTAGTTTGCAACTCATAGCGACCCTATGAACAACAGCCCTAAACCCTGCTCTATCCTGTGCCAATCGCATTGCCTCTGACACACCCATCCCGATTACCCCAGTCACTGAATGAATCCACCTCATAGAGGGTCTTTCCCTCCTGCGCTGTCCCTCCACCCTCCCACGCATGATGTCCCTCTCCAAGGACCCGTCCCTTCTTACATATCCAAAGTATGTCAGACGGAGCCCCAGAATCCTTGCCTCCAAGGAGTAGTTTGGTGTAACCCTCTCTAGGATGAATCTGTTTGTTTTCTTGGCAGTCCATGGTACATTCAATACTCTTCTCCAGCACCACGGTTCAAATCCACCAGCTGCTTCAAGAGAGAGGGACAGTCTCCTCCCATGTGATTAGCTGCCTCTGAAAGCTTTTGGGAGGGGTCAGCTGAAACCATTTGTAACTGAAATCAGTTACAACTCTAACCAGTGTTTTACCAATGCTGACAAAAATAGAAGAATTAATTGATTTTACTCCCTTCACAGCATATGTACAATGATAGAAAGTTCCCTTGCCAAAGGGAAAAAAGGTAGTAACTTATATTTATCATTGATATCATACTCCAAAATGAGATAATTTTTATCACTCAGGATTCCTTGTTTTAAAGTAGTTGGTTTTAAATTGTATATGTAGCAACCTAGAAACTTTTTTAGTAAAAATTGTTTTTCCTGTTCATTAAGAATAGTTTAGAAAATAGCAAAAGATAAACATGGGTATGCATATATCTACTTGGGTGTCATTTATGGTCTCTTTAGGGTATATTCCCAGTAGTGGAATTGCTGGGTCAAATGGTATCTTTATTTGTAACTTTTTGAGAAAGCGCCACATTGCTTTCCACAGTGGTTGCACCATTTTACACTCCCACCAACAGTGAATAAGGGTTCCAGTCTCTCCACAACCTCACCAGCATTTGTTGCTTGCTGTTCTGTTAAATTTTGCTAGTTTTACTGGAGTGAGATGATATGTCATGATTGTCTTGATTTGCATCTCTCTCGAAAAACAAGGAACTCATGCAATATTATTCAAAATGGGTGACCCTGGAGGACATTATGCTGAGTGAGGTATCTCAGTCACAAAGGGACAAATGCTTTATGGTGCCACTGTTGTAGAATGAGGCTGGCATTGGGGTGGGGGTAAGACTGAGAAAAACTGGATGAAATATGTTTACGGCATTGAAGTCTATGGGGGAAAGAATAGTCTAAAAGTATTATATTTTAGGGCATTATTTTTATCGTAGGAGTATGCAATGAGGGTTGCAGAGTGGATTATATTTAGAGGTAGGGGGTGGGGTTTGGGGAGGTGCAGGGGGGATTGTGTACCAATGAGGGAGTTTTTCTTTTGCTTTTCAAGGAGAGGAGCAAACGGGGGGGAGGGGTTTGTGCGGGGAGAAGGGTGCAACAATGAATGAATGGAATTCTAAAATCTCTGTAGATGTTCATTGAAATGAAAAATAAACAACCTAAATTTAAAAAAAAAGAAAATAGCAAAAGAATGAAAATGCTAGCTCTAGAAATAACCTGTTAGCGTTTGATGCAATTCCTGTCTCTCATCACTGTTGTTATTACAGATTTTTTTATCCTTATTTTTTTATAATTAACACTGTGGCAGTCACCTTTCCCCATATAGTAAAAACCCTTCTTATACATCATTTTTCAGGCTTGCCTCTTCTTCCACTATATAGATAGACTGTAATTAAATTACCTGTTCTGTTGGTTTTTTATTTGGTTTGTTCTAGGGGAAGGCTTTTTAATTAACCTTCTTTAAAAGTGGGGCATGGCTCCTGGGCCCGTCGAGGCTGGAGTGAGATGGTACACTGCCTCTGAGAACTCAGCGGCTGATGAAGTTGTTTCTTATGTTCAAAGAGAATGACTGCTTTTTATTTTTCCATCAGTGCTCCCACCAGAGCTGCTCCTGTCTCCTGTGCTTGCTGATCAAAGCCGTGATAGACTCTCCTCCCCATGCCTCATGCTTGGAATTGCTTTAGCAAGGGAGAAAACAAACAGCTACAAAGCTTATCACTCGATGCTCTAAATATGCCATCTCATTGAGTATTCACCACAGCTCTGTTGGAAAGATATGGCTTGCATTTTGCAGAAGGCTAAACTGAGGCTCTCCCAGAAGCTGGGTCACAAAACTTCTGGTTAGGTGCTGTGGGTTGGGCTCCAACTCCTAGCACCTTTGTATACACAACAGAAGAAAACCGTGCCTGATCCTGGGCCATTCTCACAATCTCGGCCCATTGGGATTTGTGAGTGGCCCATTGGGCTTCTGAATCACAACCCTTCCCCCAGGGGGTAGCGGTTATAGTACATAGGGGAGAGATGCATATGTGGTTGATTCTTAGCAATGACAAGCTCCCAATCAGGCTTCAGACAGACTCCTGAGTGGCCTGCCCTTTGGTGGTGGTGGTTGTTGGGTGCCGTGGAGTCGTCTTACAGTCATCTTTTTGAACTATAGTCATAATTCAACTTACAGTCATCCTATGAACATCACATCTGAAACTTGTCCTATTCCGAGCTCATTTTCATAATCTCTAATATGCTCAAGCCTGTTGTTACAGTCACTGTGTCATTCCATTTTCTTGAGGGTCTTCCTCTCTTTCTCTGACACTCCACCCTTCCCTTTATGATCTTTATGTTGTACTCTGACAACTTGCCCAAAGTATGTGAGACCGAATTTCACCACCCTTGCTTCTAAACAGCACCTAGGTTGCTCTTCCACCAAGACAGACTTGTTTGTTCTTTTGGCAATCCATGGGATGTTATTCAGTACTTCTCTAAAACTACAATTCAGGAGATCCAAGATGGTGGCGGAGGCAGAGACAGCATGGTGAGCTGCGGGAGCAGTGAACCACTTAAAGCAGGGCCATTATGGCCCTCTACAGACTTCAGCTTATTGATAATTGAACACTTAAACAGTTGATGACTGGCCCTCAGTGAAGATCGCAGCTCAACAACAGGAATTCAAGGATTCCCAAGGAGGAATGGGTGAGTCTCGTGGCTCCCAACCCCCTCCCGCAGAGCCCACCACAGCCGCTGCAGCTCCATGAGGCTTCCACAGCTGGAACCAATGGATTACCTCACCCAGGATGGATGCTGGGCACCGGTCCTCCTCAAGACTGGTACAGTGAAGCCACCACACTGCCTCAAGGTGGACTTGTTCTGGAGAGAATTCTTGGAGCCAGGATGGCAGCAGTGGGGGAAGCGGGCGCCCGCTGGCTGCCCACACAAGAGGGGCCGCCTAGCCACCTAGTGCCTGTGCTGCGGGGTGGGGGGGGCACGCCCCCAATGGCCGCCCCCGCTGAGGGGGGTTGCGCGCCCCCCGCTGGCCGCCCGCACTGTGGGGGGGGCGACGCACGCCCCGCTGGCCGCCTGCATAGGAGGTGGGGTATGGGATGCATGTCTGCCATCTGCAGGTTTGGGTTTCCTTGGACAGGCCAAAGAAGACGGATTGCTGAAAGTCCCTGTGAGTCTGATGACCTTAACAGTGGCAGCATGCACAAGAGGACCGACATGCTAAATGCACCACATATTTTGTTCTGTTGAATGCTTCTGCCAAAAGATGGTTAGACCTGGGAGGAGTCTGTTCACAATTCTCAGGTTCCCTTTATCATATATAAAGGGGGAGGGCAGTGACACCTACTTCAAAATATAGTATGACCACATATGGGGGGGGAATGGGAGACACTATCCCTGACCACAGAGTCCTCAGCCAGGCGAGGGGACCAGTCTGGGGTAGGGGCAATTGGAGGGGGAGTATACCAGCCAGCTCCTGGGGGGTTTGCCCTGCTCGGGATGGGCTGCCCTCGGCCCCCGGCTAGGGGCGAGCTGTCGCAGCCCTCTGCCCGGGGTGGGCTGCCCTTGGCCCTCAGCTCGGGGTGAGCTGTTGCGGCCCTCAGGGTGAGCTCCTCAGTCCCCAGATTGTGTCATCTGACCCCTGGGTGGAAAAAGGGGAAAAAAGAAAAAAGAATGCCTATGGTATCCAGAGAATGTTACCTAGGCCACCTTCTGCCACCCTCCCCCCCAGTAAACCTGAAAGCAACACCCTCAAACCCCTTCTATTTGTAACTCACAAGTTTGTTCTCTCTAGGTTTGCTCCCTTTCCTATAGGTAACCTTAACTCTGAGTTTTACTCCAGAATTGACCCTGAACCCAGTGCCAGTGACAAAAAGGAAATACAACTGACAGCTAAGGAAGCAAAGGAGGATGGAGCCTCTGGGTTCAACCAGCCATCCCCACTGGACCCCCCTGGGAAAACACTTTGCAGTCCAGAGGGGAGCAAATGACAGGAAAATATCTTCTAACAGAGCAAGAAGGCAAGCCACTTTAACCCAAGACCACCAGTAAGGAGATAAAGCATCCTCCCTTTCCCCCTTTACATCTACGCCCCTGTTCAGCATGAAGAAGCCAGAGAGTCGGCATCCAATTCCCAAATCAATAAGACAGTTGGTTTAATTACCATTGGAAAATGCTTGTCATTCCTCTGTAGCATCTGGTCCCCACTGGACCCTCATCATTTCCTTCACCTGCTCCCCCCACTGACCAAACTGTGCAGCTCTGCAACTGCATCCTGGCCCATCCTCACCCTTCTGCCCCCAACCCTCACCTCCTTGTACCCCCAATATGTTTTTCCCAATAAAAAAACAAAAAACAAAAAACAAAAAAACCCTACAATTCAAAGGCATCTATTCTTCTTCTGTCTTCCTTATTTGTCATCTTATGAAACTTTCAGGTGCATAGAAAGCAATTAGCAAAAGACTGTGACTTGGATCAGGCACATCTTAGTCTATAAACTGACATCCTTGCTCTTTAGCACTTTGGAGAGGTCCTTTGAGGTAGTAGAAAATGAGATAGGTAGGACAAAAGTGGTTCCAGAAGAGGAAACGCCCTGTTCTCAGCAGGTGCTCGATAGGTCCTATCCAAGGTGGTGACGGAGGAGGTTACCATGTAGATGTCAGAAATCCATAAATCACTAAGACTCATAAAAAATGAGATGAGAGCTTGGGTGTTAAATTCTCTTTTCTAGTCATTACGTGTGGTGTCATTTGACGGTGGTTGGTCCTACGTGATTCTGTTCACCGCCGTCATTTCTATACTTTCAGGGCATCGACCCTATGAGATGATTGAACTAAGTGAAGGTTATATATGTCACTGCTTATTGTTTAACTGGCCTTAGAATTTTGAGTTGTTTACTTGCATGGATAAAACATGGAATACCTTGGCTCCCTTTGTGACAAATTAGAGAATTTGCTTTGGTGTTGTTTAAACACCATTGTACTGTAGAATGCTACAGGAACTGGCTGTTTAAAATGCTGTGTAATTATTCTGCAGACTTGTAATTATGTCTGAGGTCAAAAGGATTTTTGAGTGCAGCTTTTCAGTGTTTTTCTAGCTGCAGCATCTTTGAAGTCAGCCTGGAGAGCAGCTCTATGGGCAGAACAGGAGAGCCTCTCACAGCGGAGAGTGAGGACTTCAAAGACTGGGAGAAGCCAGATGGGGAGAAGCATGTTTAAGAAGAGACTGCATCTCACCGCAGGAGTAGAGGGGTGTTTGTGACCTGTTTCTGATCTCTTCGATGAATGTTGTTGTTATATCCTGTTGCTTTGAAACTGATGCATAGCCGACCCTCCAGTGGGTTTTCAGCAGCAGTGAATCCCATGTGCCCATCTTTCTCTGGTGGAACAGCTGGTGGATTTGAACTGGGTTGGCAGTGCAACTAAGTAAGCCCCCAGAGCTCTGTCTTAGGTGAACTTGGAGTTGAAAATGCTTAGCTTTGCAGAAGGCCAAGTACATAGTTTTATGATTCAGGCAGTTCAATTTTAAACTAAAATTCACTTTACTTAATTGAAAAGGAGATACACTTGACTTCACTCACCAGCCACATTTAGGTGAGGACTGGGGGATTCTTCAGATGCCTTTAAAAACCCTCAGCATTGGCCTTTGTCTTGGGCAGGATTTGAACATTATTTGCCTAGCAAATGAAGCGGGGTGGTAAGAAGAAAGCCCTAAAACAGAAACACAGGTGTTTTGGGACTGAAATATCTGCTGGGGAAAGAATGATAATATTGAAAAACTAACAGAGCATAGAATAGTCATTACTTCTAAGTGAACTGTTAAGTGTAGCAAAGAGCCAGGTAGGTGGCCAGCAAACTAAACACAGTCCTTGCAACTGGTGCTTCTAAGAGGACTTCTTCCTAAACCTCTCAGTCCTAAAGGGTGACGGCAGTGCTGTTCCTGAGCTCCGGCACCGTGCGAGCACGCGGGTGGGATATTGATTTTTTAGGAAGGGATGGTAAACATAAGGGCTTGAGAGAGCACATGGAGATTATCTGGAGTATTATGTGACTCTTAACTGGATTTAGGTGCATATAAAAAGAGCAAACGTGCTCCCCGGTGGAGCACCAGTGAGCTGACAAATCTCTGTCAGCCACTATTTGCTGTGCTTCTGCAGTTGGCCTGATATTGTGCTCCATGCTATTTGGAATACAAAGAAATCTATGAAGAACTTAATCCAGTTTAATTGAAGAACTTAATCTCATTGGAGAAACTCCCCTTCCGGAACACAGACATGGGACAAAAATAGCAGTAACATGATTAAAAAGCTTAGCTTCCCAAGTTTGAAGTAGGCAAAACAACAAAGGGAGAGGTAGAAGGGGTTTTAGTATGCACGGAGCCTAACGAGTAGAAAGCCAGTCATTGTGGGATTGCTTTTCCTTTCTGGTGAAGCTGCATGTGTCAGAGGCATCCTCTCATTGCTGTTGGGTTGGTTCCGACCCCTCATTGACCCTCTAGCAGGTTTCCAAGGCTGTAAGTAGTCTGGGAGGAGACTGCCCATCTTTTTCCTATTGTATTTGGACAGCTACCTCCATCTTGGGGTTAGCAAGGCCGCTCTCTAAGGGCTAGAGCTCCCTTTATCAGAGTAGAACTGTATTCTGTAGGATTTACAATGGCTGATTTTTTTTTTCATAAATTGTTAGCCTTTTTACTCAAAGTAGCTCCCAGTAGACTTAAACCTCAAACCTTATAGTTTTTCAGCCAAATGTGTTAACCATTTGTGCAACACTAAAGAATTTGAGTTAAAAAAAAAAGAAAAAATTTTGGGTCCAGTGTTGGGCAAAGGCTGAAAAGTTTAGCTTTATCTTCTGGCCAGTGGAGAGCCCTGGAAAGTTCTAGAATGGAGGCATAGTGTGCTGTTGGATGTCCAGCAAGTCACCTGTGTTCATCATGTTTTAAGAACTTTTACATGAAGGGTGAGTGCCAGAAGAGAAATGAATTTGAGTCGTTCTGAACCCAGAGGTGTAGCTAGTGTCCATTAAGACAGTCAGGCCTGGCCTCCTGTCCTGTCCTGCCTGTCCTTTCAGGGACTCCTTCCCCCCAGCTATGACATGTAGTGGTTCTTCCCTGCTTATCACAAATGCCCATTGGCGGATGCTATGAGTGGTGTGTGTATAAGCCATCATGACAGGGCCCAGGGAAAAGAATCACCACCCCCTTCAGGACTGAACTGAGGGAGGGGTTAGGGTAGAGGAACTTGGGACTATGGGGAGTGCTTGGCTCAGTGGCCTCCTTCCTCTTATGTGGTCTTTTTGTGTGTCTGTGGTGTGAAACTGTTTCCTGTTTCTTTTTTTTTTTAATTTTTTTTATTATTAATTTCAATGAAAATTTACAAAGACTTTGGATTTCCGTTCATTCATTGTTGTACTTTTCTCCTCTCACACCCCTCCACTCCCCTCCTCCCCCCAGTACACTACCCTCTTGGAAAAGTAAAAGAAAAATTCTTTCATTGTTTTACCATCCCTCCTCCCAGGTTCACTCCACTATGCAGCCTTCGCTCTGGACTCCCATCATGACAAAAATACCTGATCACATATCCCTTTTAAACAGTTTTCTCCCTCATCTGTTTCAATGCAGTATACATTATTGAGCCCATCTTTCTCAGTCTTTCCCCAACTCCGATGCCAGTCCTGTTTTACAACAGTGGCACCATGCAGTATTTGTCCTTTTGTGACTGAGATACTTAACTCAGCATAATGTCCTCCAGGGTCACCCATTTTGAATAATATTGCATGAGTTCCTTGTTTTTCAATGCAGCATAGTATTTCATTTTGTGAATATACCACAGCTTCTCTATCCATTTGTTTGTTGATGGGCACTTAGGTTGCTTCCAACTCCTTGCTGTTGTGAACAAAGCTGCAATAAACATGGTTGTGCACATATCTGCTTGGATGTCAGTTATGGTCTCTTTGGTGTATATTCCCAGTAGTGGAATTGCTGGGTCAAATGGTATCTCTATTTGCACCTTTTTGAGAAAGTGCCATACCGCCTTCCACAGTGGTTGCACCATTTTACACTCCCACCAACAGTGAATAAGGGTTCCAGTTTCTCCACAACCTCACCAGCATTTGTTGCTTGCTCTTCTGTTAAATTTTGCTATTCTGACTGGGGTGAGGTGATACAGTTGTTTTGATGTTTCCTGGTTCTAAGGAGGTAACCCTTGCTTTAATTTATATCTTTAGAACCTTGTAGAGTTTTAAAAAAAAATCTAGTATCAGTGCCCAAATGTAAATGAATTAAGTGAGAATCACTAGGAATACAAAGTGGACTTTTTTAAAAAACTTTTTTTTTTAAGTTCCCTAGGTGATTTTGGAATGCAAGAGAGTCCCTTCTCCTTTAAAGGTGGAGAGGTGAACACTGTCAGCTGTCTGCAAAATGTCCTTGCCCCAAGTTCAATTGTGTTTCTACACTCTTGAGTCTCAGAGAAAATCTGATAACCGTGCCAGAAGGGAAGGGTTAGACTGGTTTGAATGTTCAGCCTCTTGAACACATTTCTTCGAAATGGCCTCTGTCTGTAATTTAACCAAAATCATTTGGGGCCAGTTTTCTTCCTTATATTTGCTAAAATCTCATCAAATCAAGGCACCTATGTGCAACAACTACAGTTCTATGAAATCCTAAGTGGTTTGGGAACTCGGGAAGCAAGGAAAGCCAGTGGGAGTGCTTACTTGGTAAATGGTCTGTGCTGGGAGCTTGCGTGAGTAGTTGTGGAAGTGATGGTCCATCACCCCAAAGCCTCACCAAGGTAGAAATCAATAGGTCTGAACCCATTGAAAGTACACTGGGGCTTCCAGGCACCAGGAAGGACTTCCAGCTTTCAAGACTGCAGAAAGAGAGCTCAGGGTTTCCCAGGTCACTGAGAGGCACCTCCACCCCAGCAGTTTAGAGAGTCTTGGATGTTAATGTAGACTTGCATTCTAGTTCCTTCTCAATCCACTGCTTCTTCCCTGTGTCACCTTGGGCCTGGATGGCCTTCAAGTGGCGTATTCTATAGACTGTTGTGCTGCTAACCAGGAGACAGCACCTCTCTAGCAGTTCGAATCCACCAGCTGTTCTGAGAAAGATGGGCCATCTCTTCCCCCATGATTTACAGCCTCCAAAAACCCTCTGGATGGGCAGCTATGAGTCAGTTCCAACTAGACGGGAGTAAGTTGAGTTGATGAAGGCTGGCTGTGGTGGCTGGTTGAGAAGTTGGTGGGGAAAGGGGTTTAACATAGTTCCTGGCACTTGGCCAGGGCTCGCTTTCTTCTCTTCCTTCATTTAAGTCAGAAATCATGTGTTCCTGATGCATTTCCAACTTGAAGAACTTCAGACCACACTAACTTACCAGAATGCCCACATGCTGAGCTTGACCCAACAGTCATTCTCTGTGCCAGATAGAAGGGGTGTGGTGTGGAGAGGGGGCGGAAGGAAGAAGGGCCTTTGGGGAAGTGGCACAGATGGTAGGGTTTGATGACGGGCATGGACCTCTGAATCAGGGCTGCCCTGCGGGGCCCTTAGCTCTCCCTTCCATGCCTGGCGGGCCTTGGTGGTTGGTCAGCTCCTTTGTACACACTGCAGGTTCTCTTTGTGTCAGAGAAAGCCGTTAAGAGGGGGAGATTCACTGGAGAGTCACAGGCTGCCGACTCCACCTCAGGAGGTGGGAGGCCTGACTTCGGATGCTGGGTTTCTACTACTCTCCAGGGCACCCTTCTCTTTGCTTTAATAAAGGCCACAGCCTGGTAGCTCACCCCAGACAGCAATGCTAAGTTCTTTTATTTACAGCATTCTTCCGTAAAAGGAGATTTAAAGTGATAGTGTTTCTTTTTGGTCAGGTGAGGTGGTGGTATCAAACAGAATTTTTTTTTAATGTTTTATACCTAGGGACCAGTTTGTCCCATTAAACCAACATAAAACTTGCAAGTTCTGAGCAAAGTCACTGTATGTGTTTCCTGTTCTTTTTCTGTATCTGTAACCCAGAGGGGATTTTGGGGCAACACTGGAGCCCCACTGTTGAATGTTCTTTCCTCAGGGGAACACAGAACTTGAAGCCATTGGTAACGAAGCACACCCACTACATGGACACACATTGTAAATGGCGTTGCATGTGAGTTACATGGAGTAAGGCCGAGGAAGATGATTACCGAAATAACTACCACCACCCCCTATGTCATCAAGCCTCCACAAACTGGGTTGGCCTGCTGTACTTGAGGCACCTAAACCAGGGCTTCTCAGCCTTGGCTCCTTGGCATTTTGTGCCAGATTCTTTGTTATGGAGGGCTGGCCTGTGTACTTTAGGATATTGAGCAGCATCTTTGGCCTCGACCCACTAGCTGCTGCTAGAATTAAACTAAAAGTGTCTCCAGACATGGCCAGATGGTTCTGGGAAGGGACAAAATTACCTCCAGTAGAAAACATTGGCCTAAATATAAAAGATGTCTTGGCAGAAACTGAGGAGGGCCTGAAGCACTTGCTGCAGAAGGTCAAAGATTGTGGTTTGCAATATGAATTAAAGCTCAACATCAAGAAAACAAAGATTCTCACCACTGGGTCAACTGGCAGCATCATGATGGATGGAGAAGAGATTGAGATTGTTAACTATTTCAGCAACTCAGTTCCACAATCAATACTCTTGGCACCAGCTGCCAGAAAATCAAAAGATGAATTGCATTGGGAAAATCTGCTTTCAGGGACCTCTCCAAAGTGCTGAAAAACAAGGATGTCAGCCTAGAGACTAAGATGCACCTGATCCAGGCTATGGTCTTCACAATTACTTGCTATCTACATCAGAGAGCTGGACAATGACCAAGGATGACAGAAGAAGAATTGAGGCCTTTGAGTTGTGGCGCTGGAGAAGAGTACTGAACATACCATGGACTGCCAAAAGGACTAACATCTCTCCTGGAGAGGGTCAAACCAAGCTGTTCTTTGGAGGCAAGGATTTTGAGACTCTGTCTCACAGACTTTGGGCATGTAGCCAGGAGAAACCAGATTTGGAAAAGAACATCATGTTTGGAATGGTGGAGGGACAGCGTAGGAGAGGTAGACCCCAGATGAGATGGATTGACACAGTAACTGGGGTAATGAGGGTAGGTGTGTCAGAGATGGTGAGACTGACTCAAGATAGAGCAGTGCTTAGAGCTATTGTGGACAGAATCACTATAAGTCATAGTCGACTCAACGGCACATGACAACAAATTGACAGAGACAGTTAGGATATCATCTGGGGACATCACAACTTGATGTCAAGTCCCAGCTCCAGTCTTATTAACTACTGCTTTCCTTCTGTCAGTGCTGTTTCTAAACATTCATTGTTCTTTTTTAACTGAGGAAAAAGAAAGAAAAATAATAAATTATTATGTTTACATAAGAAAGGATGACATAAGGTGCCTTTCTGTTCAGACTGTGCCTTCTTGTTCAAAGTTATATCCCCACATGACTGAAGTGCAGGGATCAGAACACGAAAAGCTCCAAGTAGATGTTTATAACTGTAATAACATCTCTGCAGCAAACATGCCCAAACTTTAAGTTCAAGATCTATAAAGCAGGCCAACAAATATTTACTTGGTCCCCCACCACAGGTGCCAATATTGAGCTGAAATTTTTTTTAAGAAAATGAATATTGTTTCTTTGACAGCTTGCATTGAAGTAATATGTGCTCTCTGATTTATGAGAATGAACATTCTCTACTTTAGAGATCCAAAAAAATTGTCTGTGGGTAGTTTTTGGAATCACTCAATTATATGTGCTAATTTCAGCTCTACTATAAGAATGTGAAAGCCTAGAAAATTTGGCAGTGTTATCACAGCCCTGGGAAGAGAGCATTTCAAAGCTAAAAGATTGATCCCCAAATAGAAGAACTTGAGATGTTTTTAGCATTTTACTTTCGTGTGCTCAGTAATAATTACATTAGCATACTGCTTAAGAGATTTGGCACACCACCTAAATCAGTTTTGAAATGTTGATTTTAATAACCTCTCTGAAACCATGGTGCCAGGCACATAGTTGGCATCAGCTCATAATAATGAAGTTAATATTGTTGAATGTCCATCCTTGAAATGTTTCTGAAGGAGGTGGAAGGAAGTTCCTGTCCTTGTAGATTTACCCTGTCTTTCCTAATGAACAGAAGTAAATGAATGATATTGTAATAGGCTCTATTTTAAAACTCAGTTCCCAAGTTACCAGGGAACCTTGTTTTTACATGTTAAATGACTTATTTAATTTCTTGGAATTGAGTAGGGAGGGTTGTTGGCTCTGTGTTGATACATGTTTGTTGAGCGGTGACTGTTTTTGAGAGGTGCCACTGAGTTGACTGTGACTCAGTGGCCCTGTGAACAACAGATCTGAACGATTTCCATCATGCCCAAGTGCTGTGTCCCCTGGTGTATAAGTTGCCGTACCACAGTCGCTTTTGGTTGCTGTGAGGCTGAACACCGTGACACTGGTGTGTCAAATGCGTTGATGATTGGCTACCCAATGTGGACAGAGAGTGGGGTGGAGCTCCCCAATTAAAACACGCTTGGAAGGAGGAGTGGCATCCACTTCCATAATAGCTTGCCTCCAGAAACCCTATGAACCTGGAGAGAGGATGAAAGGCACCCAGGCGTC
>NW_006399863.1:2550079-2559165 GCF_000299155.1 Elephantulus edwardii | reverse complement strand
TCTCCTCCTGTACCAGTCAGATCTGATTTGACGGTACACTCACACAAAAATAATAAAAAAAAAAAATTTTAAAAAAACCCACCTTTTTATTTTAATTGTTGAACATTTTCTTCTCCCTTCCTCTCCCAACCCACTCTGTAGTGCACCCCTTGTTTCAGATTGTTGTCATACATATAATGCATAATTATATATTCCTTTTGGACAGTTCTTTCCCTCGTTTGTTCTAATGCACTGTTCATTATCTATCCACTCTTTTCCTATTCTCGCCCCACCCCTCCATATTCGTCCTATTTCATTACAGCGGTGTTATGCAGTATTTGTCCTTTGATTACTGAGGTATTTCACTCAGCATAATGTCCTTCAGGTTCCCCCATGTTGAGTTCCACGGACCTTATTAGCATTATTAGCAATGCTGTCTAACCTTAGTGAGCAACACACACCTCATTTGCATTGTTATTATTAGCTGCTGTCGAGGTGGTTTGTACTCACAGTGGTCCTATGTACAACAGAGTGGAACACTCCTCTGGTCTGCACTAGGCTCACAGTTGTTGCTATTCCTGACAGTATTACTCTTGGTACTGTGTTTGTTTTGTTGAAGGTTTTCTTTTTCTCTGACGCTTTAATTTACCAATTATGATGCCCTTCCTTTTCTGGTTCCTCCTTCGTGTCCAAAGTCTGTGAAATGAAGTCTCATCATCTTCTCTTCTATAGTGCATTCTCTCTGCTCTTCATCCAAGAGAAATTTGTTCCTTTTTCTGGCAGTCCATAGTATATCCAATATTCTTCACCAGTGCTATGATTTAAAGGAATAAATTGTTCTTTAATCTTCTTTATTCATTGTCCAGTTTTTGCAAGCATATGAGATGATTGAAAATACAGGGATTTGGGTCAAGTGCAGCTTAGTCATCAAAGAAACATTTTGGTTCTTTCTAACATTAAAGAGCTCCCTTGTAGCAGGTTCGCCCAGTTGAATATGTTGTTAGATTTCTTGACTGCCACTATCATGGGCATTGATTATGAATCAAAGTAAAGTGAAATCCCTTACAACTTAAATTTTTTTTCATTTTCTATGTCATTGGTTATTGATCTAGTTGAGAGGTTTTCTGTTTTTTGTTTTTGTTGCGGTGTAATCCATACCGAAGGCTATATAGTTTTTGATCTTTTCTATGTTTAAAGTCTTCCCTGCTTTTCTTAGCAAAAATTTTGTCAACTACGTATCATAGGTTGTTAATTGATTCTTCCTTCAATCCTGATGCTACATTCTTCAAGAATTACACGCTTCAAATTATTTGCTCAGTACCTAGACTGAGTAAGGGTACAACCCTGACGTACACCTTTCTTGATTTTAAATCATATGGTAACCCCTGCTCTTTTCAAATAACTTCCCCTTGGTCTTTGTACAGATTCTGCATTAGCATAATTAACTATTCTGGAATTCCATTTCTCATTTTATTAGCCAGACTTTGTTATGATTCATACAGCCAAAAGCATGATCAGAAATACACAGGTAAACAACTTTCTGGTCTTTTTTGCTTTCATTCAAGATCTATTATACATCAGCACTGATCTCCCCAGTTCCATGTCCTTTTCTAAGTCCGACTTGAATTTCTAGTGCTTCCATGTTGATATACTGCTCCAGCCGTTTTGAAATTATCATCAGTCGTATTTCGCTTGCATGTGGTATTAATGATACTGTCATTTACTTTCTGCATTCTGTTGGATCCTATTTCTTACACACATACATGGATTTCTTGTAGGCAATGGGCCAGGTAGCTTGTCTTTTAAATTTCTTGGTATAGATGAGTGAGTCCATCCATTGCTTCATTCATTCGTTGAAGGATCTCGATTGGTAGTCTGTCAGTTCTTAGAGCTTTGTTTTTGTCAGTGCCTTCCATGTAACTTGGACTTCTTCCTTAAATCCTCCCTTGACTGTAAGCGACCTCCTGAAAAGGTTGAATGTTGCCCAATACTTTCTAGCACAATGAGTCAGAGAATTCCTTTCCTCTTTTTCTCCCCCTCCTTTCCTCTTTTTTTGATGCTTCTTGCTTCATTCAATATTTTGCTCATCAAATTCTTCATTCTTACAGCTTGAGGCTTTTTCCTTCAGTTCTTGGAAAAACTTTTGGTTTTCTAACTAAGTCTTTGCACATTTCATCTTAATGCTTTACTCTGTCTTCTCTAGCTGCCTTTTGAAATCTATTCAGCTTTCTTACTTGGTCATTTCTCCCTTTTCTTTTAGGTTTTTTCTTTTTTTTTTTTAATATGGAACGCTTCACGAATTTGTGTGTCATCCTTGCGCAGGGGCCATGCTAATCTTCTCTGTATCGTTCCAATTATTTTTTTTAGTATATGTGCTGCCGAAGCGAGCACTCTTTTAGGTTTTTTATGTTCTAGAGAAGTTTCAGAGTTTCTTCTGACTTCCATTTTGGTCTTTTCTTTTTTCCTTCTGTGTTCTTAATGGCCTTTTATTTTCTTAATTTATGATATCCTTCATTCATCCCACAACTCATCTGGTCTGCAGTCTTTAGTATGTAATTTGCAAAATGTCCTATTTAGATTTCTAGAAGAGTTTGTGTTGAATTGCTGCTAATTCTTTATTTTATAGAGTTCTGCAGTAATACCATATGGTGTAGAGATTTATTTCTGGGAAGATTTTAAATTATGAATGAAATTTCCGTAATAGTTAGTTGTAGGGATATTAAAGTTATCTAATTAATATGGATAAATTGGAGTTTATAGTTTTTTAGGAATTGGCCTATTTCATCTTACTTGTCAGTTTTATATTCTCTTGCTGTCTTTCTGGTAACTGTGGTTTTGGTTCTTTATTTATTTATTTTGTCCTGTTATTAGTAATTTATCTATTTTCTTTTTCTTAGTCAATTTTGCTAGCAGTTTATCCATTTTATTGATTTTTGCCTCATTTATTTCTTTCATTTTATTGATTCCAGCTCTTATTTTTAAAATTTCCTTCCTTTGACTTAATTAATGTGTTCTATAAGGCTTTTTTAGGTTCTTGGATGCTCAAATGGCTAGTCTAAAATATTTTTCTAATGTAACCATTAGCTTGGAAGGAGGAGTGGCATCCACTTCCGTAATAGCTTGCCTCTGGAAACCCTATGAACCTGGAGAGAGGATGAAAGGCACCCAAGCATCGAGGACTCTCCTTCATAGGGTTGCTATGTGTCGCCTGCTACTTGAGGGCACTTAACAACAACAACAACAACAATGTAACCATTTACTGCTATAAGTTCCCCTTGTAACACTGCTTTAGATGTGCCAAATAAATTGTTAATGTTGTATGTTTGTCAATGTATCTAAGTTTAAAAAATACTTAAATTTAAAAAACTGTGGTTAATAGATGCATCTAACAAAAAAAAACATTTGTCAGTTCAATTATTTGTATTTCATTTCTGTTTAGTTAAATGTGTTTTTAAATTTCTCTTAAAACTTCCTCTTTGATCTATGGATTATTTAATGGTATATTATTTCCAACTCTTTGGAAATTTTCTGATTATCTTTTTTTACTGATTGCTAGTAGAATCTGCTATGTTCAGAGGTTTCACATCTTCTCTATCTTTAAAGGTTTATCTTAGGACTCAGTGCATGGTCTTTATTGGTATACGTCTGCTGGGTGCTTTAAAAGAATATGTATTGTGCTTTTTGTTAGAGTGTTCTAGAAATGCCAACTAGATTTTCCTGGTTGATGATATTGCATTCTCATGTCCTTTCTAAGCTTTTGTCTAATGGTTGTATCCGTTGTTGAGACAGATGTTGAAGTCATTATTATTTTTGATGTCTTCTTTCAATTCTGTTAGTTTTTGCTGCTTAATGTTTTGCAGTTCTATTGCTTGGTGTGTGTATTACTTAGGGTTGCTATGCCTAATACCCCTGGTCATGAAGGGTTGTTGTAGTGCGCTGCTAACTGATAGGTTCCAGTTTGAATCCGTAAGCTGCTCCACAGGAGGAAGACTGGCACTTTTCTTCTGCAAAGATTTACAGCCTTAAAATACAAAGAGGGTCAATTGTGAATCATAATTGACTCAGTAGTGGTGGCAGGAGAGAGTGACCTTCTTACTTTTATGCATATAGCCCTCTCTATATCTTGTAATTTTATTTATTCAGAAATGTATTTTTTTTCCAGACATTTTGCATATTTTTAAAATTTTATGATTTAAAGATCTTATAACTAAGGTTCATTTTCTGTTATTTTTCTAGGAATACATCATCCGAGTACAAAGAGGAATTTCTGTAGAAAACAGCTGGCAGGTAAGGATTTTTAAAATGTTTAAACTTGTGGCCTAAAACGTGAATCCTTTTAGCTACCTAGGGTAGGTAAAAATCTGGAAAAATCAAAACGTCTCAATATTGATCATACTTCCTTTCAGTATAACTTTTAGCTTGAAAAGATATATTATAAAATAGCTTCTCTGTTCTCAGTTATTTAGTAAAAATTATATATAATGTTTCTCCTGAGCAAAATATGTCCATTTCCTTGTTTTGCTCCTGGAAATCAAAATCTTCTCTCTTGTTCACGTAGAATAAAGTTCAGTCCATCTTGTAGAAAGGTTGCACACGTGTACGTATACCTGCGACAATGGATTTTGTGAATGTTGGAGTCCGTTCCTGGGTAAATTCTAGTGTTAGGATCCTCATTAGGGAAGGGCCTTTTTTTTGGAAGGGCCTTTTGTGGTGACCTCTTTGGTGGTGACCTCTGAGAGAAAAGACCTCTTAGCCTAAAATCTAGTGCAGACTGATTTGCAGAAGATGGGTGATTTAAAAAATATTTTTTAAAAAATGTATTTGTTTATTTTTAATAGAGGTTGCTTCTTGTCCTTTGAAACCTGGCTCAAACTTTGCCTTCTGCACTGAGCACAGTACTCCCACAACTGCCTAAAATTTCAGCTTCTTTCTGCTTGAATAATTTTAATTATAATTTAACATACATTGAACATTTTAAACTGTTAATTCCTGGGTCAGGATCGTGAAGCTGTTTAACCTGTGCAGTCCTATTGTTGTATAGTCCTGTTGTTGGTGTTACTGTTAAGAGTCATAGCAGCCCTGTGAACAATAGATCTGAACCTTGTCCTCATGCACCATGTCCTACCCTGCACCAACCTCACCATTTCTAATATACTCAAATTCATCATTACAGTCACCGTGTCAGTCCATCAAAGCTGAGATCTTCCTCACTTTGTCCCACCCTCCACCTTTTTCCAAGGACCAGTTCTTCCCGATAACATGCCCAAACTATATGAGACAGAGTTTCATCATCCTTGCCTCTAAGGAGCACTGATTGAGTCATGTGCAGTAACATTGTCCCATTTTACATTTGAGGGATAAGTAGCTCGACTGGAACCACACACAAATCAGTGACAGAAGATGCTTAGTCTTCTCGTGAGCCCTGCAATGTCACTCATTTTACTGCACTTACAAGGAATGACTGTATAGTTGACATCTTTAAATCTGTTTTATTTTTTCCGTGCTGTTGAGAATATGTACAGAGGAACGTATATCAGTTCGACAATTTCTATAGGTACAGTTTAGTAACATCGATTTCATTCTTCAAGTTGTGTCACCATCCTCCCCTTCCATTTCCAAATTGTTGCTTCCTCATTAACATGAACTCAGTGCCCTTTAAGAGTTCTGTCTAAGCATGTAAATTGCTCTTGTGGATTTGACTCCATGTAGTTCTTTAAAAAGTTAAACTTACTCAGATTCTCAAGAAAGTTGGTACAGCAGAATGTGGAAATTATAAAAAAGTATCATTCATATCAAATGCAAGCAGAATATTGCTGAAGATCCTCCTAGAAGTGCCAGAAGTTGAAGCTGGTTTAGAAGAGGCCATGGTACTAGGGTACCATTGCTGATGTCAGATGAATCCTGGTTGAAAGTAAAAAAATACAAGAAGAATGTCTATTTGTGTTTTATTGACTATGCAAAGGCATTTGACTGTGTGGATCACAACAAATTATGGTTAACACTGAGAAGAATGGCAATCCCAGAACACTTAGTTGTGCTCATCTGAAACCTATACCTAGACCAAGATGCTGTTGTCTGAAAAAAAAGCAAGGGAAAATGGTAAAGTGTGCCTGTGTTAGGCCATGACCTTTTCAGTCCTATACTGTGTATCTGCGAGCTGGACAGTGCAAAGGATGACAGAAGATGAATTGATGCCTTTGAGCTGAGGTGTTGGAGAAGAGCACTGTACATCCCGTGAACAAACAGATATGTCTTGGCGAATGGACAGCCAGAATGTTCCTTGGAGGCAAAGATGACAAAGTTTCATCTCACTTACTTAGGGCATGTTATTATAGAGACTGTTCCTTGGAGAGAAATGTCATGCTTGGAAAGGTGGAGGGTTGAAAGAGAGGGTTGAAGTGAGAGGGGCTGGCACAGTGACTACGGCAGTGGACTTAAGTATGTCAGAAATGATGAGGATGGTGCAGGACAGTACAGGGTTCAGACATGTTGTTCATAGGGTCACTCTCAATCACACTCAACTCTACTGCACCTAACAACAACTGCAGCCGTTCTTCAAAGACAGCAATGCTAAAGACACATTCTTTACTAATTCAAACACTTTGGGCATGTTACCAGGAGAGGCTAGTCCCTGGGAAAAGACACCATATTTGGTAAAGCAGAGGGTCAGTGAAGAAGATTCGCTGCTCAACAAATGGATGGGCATAGCAGAGGCAACAGTGGCCTCAAACACTACAGGGATTCTGGGGAGGACAGTGGATCCAGCAGTGTTTCATTATCACAGACACGGGGCCACTCTAAGTAGGAACTCCTGATATCCAACAACAGCATTGTTTGCTTTAAAGTAAACTGAAGGCATTTTTTTAAGGTTTAAAGATTCTTTTAGAGCAGAAGATTAGGAGAGGCATTCATCTTACTTACATCCATGGTGCCAGAAATGCTAAGTTTCACAATAATTTGAAAATCTGTTCTATATCCCTCCCTCTTAAAAGATGTTTATTTTTGTTTAGAATATACAGCAGAACATAGATCAATTTGATAATTTCTACTTGGACAATTCAGCGATCGATTATTATATGCTGCTCTGAGTTGTACAACCATTCTCACTTTCCTTTTCCAAGTTGTACCTCCTTCAGTGACATACACTCCCTGCCCCCTAAATTTTCCATCTGTTCTAAAAAAGTTGATGTTGTAAGTTTGATCCCATATAGATAGACCTTAAAAGAGCGCAGTACTCAAGGGAAACATTCTTTACTTTGTTGTTGTTGTTAGACATCATCAGGTAGGGTCGGTCTGACTCATAGTATCCCAGTGTACAACACATTGACATTATGCCTGCAGCATCCTCAGTCACTGCTTGGGCTTCTTGTTGCAGGAGCTGTGTTGGTCCATTTTGTTGAGGGTCTTCCTCTTTCTTATTTTTTTGGACCTTCTCCATTCCCCGGCCTGATACCTTCCTCCAGGGACTAGCCACCCCTGAGAACACACTCAAAGATCGTGAGACCAATTCTTACCTTCCTCACTTCCAAGAAGCCATCTTGCTGCTCTTTATCCAAGACACGTTTGTTTGTTCTCTTGGAAGACCATGATATATTCAATATTCTTCTTCAACATCATAATGCAACGACATTCATTCTCCTCTATTTTTTAGTCTGAAGATTTCAGGGGATATTTTTTGTTTACATTTTAAAGATTATCACAGGGAACTGGCGTTAGGGGTTACTTTGGCTTCCATGGATCCAGAAAGTCTCAATTCCAAAAGAATTTAAGATTCTATTTTGTATTCCTCTTGTCCCCTTTTTTTTTTTTTTTTCCATTAGAAGCTGAAGTTTTATTATAGGATAATACTCTTGTCCCCTTTTATAAGAGTTCTACAGAATCTTTGATTGGAGCTTTCCATAATGGTAGCTGGGTGCCATCTAGTTCCTCTGGTTTCATAGCAGAGGAGACTGCAGTTCATAGAGGCAGTTAACCACACAAAACATTTTCTTCTTCTATTAGTAACTTTTAACTTTTTTTTTTTTAATTTTTATGTGAGTGTACCGTCATATCAGATCTGACTGGTACAGGAGGAGATTGTCCCTCCTTCCCCGGCAGAGCATCTGGTGCATTCGAACCGTGCGCCTCTTGGATTGTAGTTGCAGCTCCTTGCCACTAGGCCACCAGAGCTCCCCTAACTTTTAACTTTTTTCTGTGTCCTTAACAAGCAGAGCTAAGGACATGGAGCAGTCTCCAAATCCTACCCTAAGAGTCAAACGTAGATGCAACTTTCTAGATCAACTGTATTAGAATTTCTGGTGATTATTAAATGAAAATGTAGGTGTTGGGTCTTACCCTTGACATGTGAAATTAGATTGTCTGTGGATTGGGTACTCAGGAATCTCCCGATAGTTCTACTCACTGACATTTGAGAATCACCTATAACGACTGAGATAAAACTGATCAAAAGCAAAGTAATTTTTTTGTCCAAACTGGGGAGCTAGTAGAATTTAGCTATGGCATAATTGAGGCCATCAGCATAACAAAGAAAGAATGTGTAGCCAATCGAAGGTAGCCTGGCTGCCAGGAAGAAGAAGAGGAAACATCTGGTGTCAAGGAGCAGTGACAGCTCTGCCTGCAGGTACAGGCCAGTCTCCAGAGCGGTGGGATCTCAGCTGGGACTTTTATTCAGAGCAAAGATGTATATCCTCAAATCTGTCCACATTCTTTAACTTTGATATCATACTTAGCAAAACTCTTTTTTTACCCTTTTTTAAAATGATTCCTTCATCTTTCAAGATCCCTTTAAGTAAGATCATAAAATTACTTCCTGCTGTACAAATGAATGCATTGTCATTCCCATTGACCTGTTGATGCTTTGTGAGCTGGCTGCCCTTAACTGGTTTTCAGTAGCCTGGCCAACTCCTTGGCACTAGTACATCTATTTCCTGGGCCTGTCAGGTTACGCACCCTGTTAGAACGCCAGCAAGGATTCAATAAGGAAACGTGTATTTGAAAAGCAATTGCCAAAACCTACAACCAGGAGAAGATAACATAGATGAATGGGATCTTCTAAGACTCAAATCCCTATGCACATCCAAAAACTTCTCCAGTAGGGTAAAAAGGGA
>NW_006399863.1:2511520-2548659 GCF_000299155.1 Elephantulus edwardii | reverse complement strand
AAAAAAAAGCAATTGCCTTTGCTGAGTCTTAACACAACTGTCTATCTTGTCTCTTACAGATTGTTAGAAGATATAGTGACTTTGATTTGCTGAATAACAGCTTGCAGGTAAATATTTTAAAACTCTAGGCACACACATTGATTGCCTGGGGCGACTTAAAAAGTGGTTAACAATGTCAGCCGTAAGAGATGAGCAAATTTTCCAGACAGAGGGGAGTGGGCTTGTTTTCTAAATAAAGAAATAGCTCTAAAAAGAAACTTTGCAGAATAAGCATGTGCCTTACAGCTGAGAGCCTGTGTGCCACGCTGCGTCCTTACCACGGTCAGGGGGCCTTCTTTTCACCGATTAGAAATAACTGTTACAATCATTCAGTTAAGCAGACTTGAGACTTAGACCTGGGTCCATCTGACTCCTAAACTCACACTTGATCTGCTAATCGCTGCCAAGCTCTCTGTGTTGTAGGTCACTGATCGGCAGTAGCAATCGAGGTTCAGCCTCTTCTACTGTAATTTTTTTTCTCTTAGATTGTTGTTGTTGTTATGTGCCATCGGGTTGCCTGTAACCCAGCAGCTCTGACGTCTGCCCTGTCCTCAGCCAGTCTTACTAATTTCGACACACCAGCCCCCATTGCTCCAGTCACTGTATCAATCCATCTCATCCAGGGTCTTCCTCTCCTGCGCTGTCCCTCCACCCTTCTGAGCATGATGTCCTTTCCCAAGGATCGGTCCCCTGGCCATGTGCCCAAAGTATGTGAGACAGAGTTTTGAAATCCTAGCCTCCAAGGAGAAACTTGGTTTCACCCTCTCTAAGATAAACCTATTTGTTTTCTTGGCGGTCCATGGTATATTCAAGACTCTTCTCCAGCACCACAACTCAAATTCCTATAATTTGAATGTTCCTAAGTTGGTGGTTCTTATTGTCAGTGAGTTTGAAGTTTTGTAAACATGAGGCCAAGGAACCCCCGTGATGCAAGGTTAATTGGTGGGCTCCTGACTGAAAGGCTGGTGGGTTTGTAGTGTGGTCACGTGGTGTGGCAGTCGGCTCCCAGGAGGATGACAGCCTTGGATCTCTGTGGGCCAGCTGTCCTCTGTTCTACACTGTCACTGTGGGCTGGAATTTACTGCAAGGTAAAAGGTTTGGGTTTTAGTTTTTAATTGGCGACAATAGTGGGGAAAGGGATGAACTTCAAGGTGTGTTTGTCTGAAAAGGCAGCCAGTATTGTTATGACTGACAGATCCTAGAGTGGCTTCAGCACCACTGAGAGCACCTGTGTCTTCACTTTGGCCGACTTGTTTTCAAGTGCTGTAGATTGCAAAAAACCACTGGGCTTCTGCCATGGCTCAGATTTGGTCGGTAACATACAGAACAGTTACTATCAGGTTGAGTCTGTCTCGTGCTCACCTTGTGTTTTCTGGGTAGAAAGAGGTTGTTAGAGATGATTTTTTTCTGAGTAGATCACAAGGTCTTTCTCCTGAGGAATGAGAATCCCTCCTGTTTGGTTAGCAGCTACTAAATAACCATTAACTAACTGTGTGTACCAGGACCCCTGGTAACACAAAACCTTTTATGAGCGAGCTAGAGAAGATGCACTTGGCTCATGAGTGGTTTGGCTGGGAGGTGAAAGACAATTCTCTACTGGTCAACTAGCCATCATCACTCTTTCTCAGTGGCCTCTGGTCCTGTTCATGAAGTTCTGCAAGGCTATTGGCCAATGATGCTTCCTTCAAAAGGCCATGTTTTATTAATCAGACTTCAGAGAAGAACTTTTGGAGAGTCCAGACTTTTAACATTTGTTTACAACACTGCTGAAAGCATCCTTCTGGTAGAACTGTCCAAAGTATTGGAAAACCTTGATGTAATTGCTGTATTTGTCATGCATTCGACACATGTTGTCTTTTTATTTTAATTGTAGTATGACCAACTTAAATCTCCTGCTGGAATATTGGCCAAGACTCAGTTCTTTTCCTTGGCTGCTTTAATAAGCTTCATTTGAGGACTTGAGTAACTTATTCTTTCAATTTAGACAAAAGCTGGGCATGTGATGACATGCTAGATAAGTCAGCGAGGGGCAGTTCATCCCAGCAGCAAAATCCTTCCAGATGTAAGCCTAAGTGACATTTCTCACTTTAGGACTTAACGCTGGGTTCGCTGTGTGCTTCTGTTGCTATACATAAGTGAACCTTTTCCCAGTTTTAAATAAAGGAAGAGAGTGGGCCAAGGCTGAATAAAAATCGTGGAAGAAATATTTCTGAAATTGAAATTATACATGGACAGACAGAATACAGCCCCAGATAAGTGGTGGTGGTGGGGGTGGGATATGAGTGTGGGACTTTGATCTCCCATTTGCTTTTCCTTTGAGAACATAAAGTTGAACTTCCATGGCCATTCTGTTGTGGTCTTTTAAATATAAGACATATATATCTCTGCTTCAGTGTAGCTTTCCCTTTAAAAGTTGGCCTTAATTTCCCTTTTAAAAAGATGCACTTTAAATGTGCATCTTGTTTCAAATGCAAATGTGCATGTGTGTTGATGTTGGCATGTATTGGACAGGATGCGGCCAGCATCATTTCAGGGGGAGGTTTTTCTTGATCCAAGTAAACAAACAGAAGAAAGTATTTGCAGCTTTTTGGCAACAAAATGATTTCAAAACAACCTCCACAAAGAAGGCCCCAAAGATGCCAAAACCACAGGGCAAAGCCGTGCCCATGGTTTTCAGACTTTGATTATCCTTTTGACAGATAAATGAGTTCCTGATGAAGGCAGAGAAATAGAATACACTTGTGCAGAGTTATCTGGGCCAAATAAGAAAACGCTTAAGTGGAGAAGAAAAGCAATGATTGGAAAGGATGATACCGAAATGTCAACAGTGCTTATTACCCTGCTAATATGGTGGACTCTTGGATTCTGTGTTTCTCTGGCTCTCTGTAGGGAGTACTAGGAACCTCTTCTCTAGGGAATTGTGTTGTTGATCTGAAGGCCACACCTTTCTGGCAGTTCAAATCTACTACTGGCTACATATGAAAATGATGGGCAATCTCCGCTATGTGCTTTACAGTCTCAGAAATCCGATGGAGGATTAGACACAAGCTGATTGTGACTCAGTGGCATTGAGTAATACTGTTCTGTACTTTCCAAATTCTCTACCAACACATGTTAGTACTGTAAGTAGAAAACTAACAGAAAGCTCCATGTCCCAAGACTTCTATTGTGAGCATGTTGTTGTTGTTAAGTGCCGTTGAGTCACCTGTGACCCATAGCGACCCTGTGCACAGCAGCTCTGAACCCTGCCCTGTCCTGAGCCAGTTTCACTGATTCTGACACTCCTACCCCCAATTCCCCAGTTACTGTTACAGTCCATCTCATCCAGAGTCCTCCTCTCCTGTGCTATCTGTGTTAACAATAACAAATTGTGCCACCTTACCTTAAGACCAAAAGAAACCCTGCTAGAGCACTGGTTAAGTGTCTAACCACTAAATGAAAGGTTGATGGTTCAAACCCACCAACTTCTCCACAGAAAAGGTGGCAGTATTACGGGGTGGTTCTCTCACTGACTCAATGGCAAGTGTTTGGTTTGTTTTAATGCGACAACAAAATCAGTGACCATCGAAAGAAGATAGCTGTGAAGATAGATGTGATGAAGAGAAGGAATGAAGCTGAAAGTCGAAATGATGGGAACTGAACAGAAAGCCCTCAGACTTGGGCAGGAATCCAGGCTCTGCCTTACCAGTGAGGAGACCTTGGGCCCCTCATTCCCTTGCCCTGGCCTCACTTTTCCCTTCTGCATTAGAGCAAACCACAGCAGAGACCCACATGATTACTGAGGTCTCTGTTGGCACACAGGTTTTGGATGAGAATTTAACTGCCTCTTAGTGACCTAGATTAGACTTCTCTGTCTGCTGGGGTGACATCAGGACAAAAGAACGTAGGTTGAGAGGTTGGAACTTCCTGGAATACTGACTGGAATACAATTGAAGGCAATTTGCAGATAATTAAGATCTGATGATGGAAGTGAGTAAGGAGAGCTTTAACCAATTTAGAGTCTGAGGCTTTTCCCTTCAGACAAAGGCTAGTTTTTCAGGACTGGTATAATTGTGTTATGAAGAGGCTTCTACTAGGCTAGCAGTAGACCAGCTGACAGGCTTTCTAAGCCCACCTGGGGATATCCCACCATTTATGTTCCCTCTCTGCAGGTGTTACAGGAAAATCCTGGGGATTCCTCTGCTAGCTTTCTTGTTCTCTTTTTGGGTTTATAAAGAACTCTAGAAGGGACTCCACAGGGCATGTTTAAAAGGAGCATTAGCAGAAGTGGGCCACGACATCCTGGTTTGAAGCAGTCGTCAGCGTGGGGTTTGTCTAGGAAATCGCGGTTCCGGGCTTGATTTCTCCATGTATTGGCCTTCTCTGCCCAGCCTTCTCATCAGTCCCCAGAGTTCTCAAGCTTATAGCTTGTGATTGGCAAGCATTTTTTTTAATTCTAGGGGAAAGCTGAGAGAGAGAGATTAAGTGTCTTTTGAAATGCTAATATTTTTACAAAGACCATATTCTCAAATAACAAGGCATATTGACATAGTTTTAGTACTTTAAGTACTTTAGCATTTATTGTGAGCTCGTAATCAGGTTAGAAAAAACACCTCTAATCTGGTGGCCTACTGGTAAGGAGCTGTGTTGCAACCCCTGAAGGCAGCGGTTCAAGTTTACCAGCTGCTTCCTGAGAGAAAGATGGGCAGTCTCCTTCCCTAAGATCAAACTGTACACAACAACAAACAACAATCTGACGGTGCAGAGACTTTAATCCCAAGTGTTAATAAAAGAATTGTAGATTAAATTCCATTTGGAAAACTGCTTGTCTGATCCCTTTCCAGAAGTGAAAGGAGCTTTGAACCCCTCTGTGCCAAGTGTGTTGCCACAAACCTGGTGAATGTTCCTAAAACCACCAGATTGTAAGAAGGGGGCAAGCACATGTCCCAGAGGGGCGGCCCAGGAGGGGGAGGGGTGGCCCAGGAAGGGGAGGGGTGCTCCGTAAGCCCAGGGAAGGCATCTGGTGACAGGAAACAGTGAATGAAGATGGTGGACAATTAGATTTCCTGGAAGAGGCTAAAATGGCAAGAAATTTGTGTTGAGATGTGAGTGTTTGAGCCTAACTGCAGATCTAAGAGAATGCTGGCCTTGGAGAGCATTTTGAACTGGGAAGAGATAAGGAGAGAAAGGCCCAAGGGATCTAGTTCTAAGCTTCATCTGATTCAGTCTTAAGGCTTTTGACCATTGGAGAGGGAAGTAAACTAAGCATCATTTATTAAATGTCCCCTTTGGAGGATTCACTGTTTATTTTGTGGTTAAAAGAAATTTATTTATATTGGTTGAATTGTGGAGGCTACAAAGGTCAAAGCAAATACTTCTGTCAAATTAATTCTCACATTTTCCACCATACATGAAAAATACCAAAAATATTGGGGTTTGAATTTAATTATGTCAAACGTGATTCTCCGTTCTAAATTATGTAGAATTCAGTTGGTTATTTGTATAATGTCTGTACAATGTTGTTGTACAGTTAATGCAAGCAAATATATTTTTGTTAGTGATAACTTTTCTTTTCATCCTTCCTGTATATATAATTGATGTGATAAACAGAAAGGTTTATATTTTCTTTAATTGAAAAGAAAAATATGTGAACAATGTACACCTTTCACAATATACTGTTGTAAAATGCCATTGCATTGTTTCTGACTTGTAGTAATGCTTTCTACAACAGAACTACACAGAACTGCCTGATCTGTGTCACTCCCTCAGTCCTGGCTGTCTTAGAGCTCATTGTTGGAGCCACTGTGTCAGTCCAGCTCATTGAAGGTTTTCCACTGTTTTACTGACTCTCTACTAAGTATGATATCCTTCTCCTGATACCACGTCCAAAGAGGTCTTGCCATCGTCACTTCTAAGGCACATTCTAGGTACATTTCTTGCAAGACAGCTTTGTTCATTCTTGTGGCAAACCAAGGTATATTCAGTATTCTTCGCCAATACCATAATGCAAAGATAGCAATTCTTCCCTTTTATTTCATTGTCCAACTTTTGCATATGTATGAGGTGATTAAAAGTACTAGGGATTGGATCAGCCTCACAGTAGCCCTACAAGTGAAATCTTTTTTGAAATTTTTTTCCGGATCTTTTTTTCTCATTTGCTTTAACTGGGCAGCCCCTGAAGCCCATCTACCATGGATGATGCTACTTCTGTTTATTACTGATATTTCAAATACAAGCAGAATCACTTTTAGTCACAGCAGTATTCAAACCACCAGAATACGATAAATCGACAGGCTAGTGTCTGATTTTATGTAGTTTACATATACTTTTTATATATAGAAATATTTTAAAAAGAATTCATTAACCAGATTACAAAAGTAACAAGTTTAACCAGTTGATGTGAGCCTATGTAGACATTTTCTTTGGTGTAACCATATCCTTTTCTAACTTGGCTAAGAATAGATTCAAGGTCTTCACTTGGCTGCATCATTGTTTGAAATGTACTGTGTGGAACAGGCTAAGTTAGGTTTTAGATTACATCCTCGTCTGAATGCAGGATGCCCTTCTCTGTAGACCTTGCCCTCGATCAATACACAAGCTGCTTGGTCTGCTCTGATCTGAGCACAGGAGAAAAACAGCACTATTCTTTGAAAGTGTCTTTACTCATTGAATTAAGATGCCAATCTGAAGTGTTTTGTGAGATTTTTCTCTTTTTTTTTATTTGAGGTTGTAATTTTAATTGCTGTGCACTGAGATTGAACTGTGCATTCTTAACTAAAGACAGGAATAAAAAGAAAATCCATTTCTAGATGTGCCCAGAATCAGCATTCTTCTAAACAATAATATAGCAGCCAAGCCACTCCATACAACACTTTTCTCCAATCTTAATAGCTCTGAAAAATCAAAACCTAACATAATACATTGAACCAAATAGTCAAAGCAAGATATTTTTTTAAATTCTTATTAAATTTTATTAGTTTTAATGAACATTTACAGAGATTTTGGGTTTTCAGAGATTTTCTCTTTTAAATTAAAAAAAAAATTCAAGGTTTTAAATGATCTAATAAATGGTAGTAGATTGCGCCTTTGTTCACTTTTTCCTCCTGAAATCACCGTTAAACAACATTAAAAGGATTTAAAAATATGTGCACATATACATGTAGACACACATAAAGAACCTCAAGGACAAAGAAAACAGGTGAGAAAGCTACACAGTAACCTTTGAAGTGGAAAAGTTGTTAGATGAGAAGTAACTATTTACTCAGATGAAGAGAAGCAGGGGTCAAGAGAGAAAACCCCACTGGGTTCTTGTTCCTATCACAGCACTCCTAAAAGGTCCAGCGTTAGCAGCACCATGCGCCTCCAGAGAGAGGTGTGAAGCCACTCGATCTCCATAGCTTTCCTATTTGAACCACTTGCGACTCCAGCAGCAAACAGAGACTTACTCTCTACAGATTGAGGAATGGACGTGCAGTCACACACATTTACCTGTTAAATGCTGTGGCTCTAAAATTCAGACTTCTTCCTCCACTCAGTTCCCAGAATTCTGGCAACTAAGATCACTCTTCCAGGCAGAAGACTGGAAGATTCTTTTCTGCCTGTGAGAAAGAAAGGGCAAAAGACCCTGAGCTCAGGGGTTGTCCATCCAAACAGCAAGTTTGTGTGCTATCGTAAAATCCAGTCTATAAGCCTAGCTTATTGTATTTCTCATTTAAATACATGTAGACATAAAAACTTCAGTAGGTTTTTCCCCCTCCATCTTTTTTTTCAAATACAGTTTTATTTAAAAAAAAAAAAAAAAAGTTTAACAATGGTCAGAGGCTGACTTTGTCAAGGGGAAGATGACCCATTTTCTCCCATTAAGACTTATTCCCAATTGTCCATGGGTCTGCTGATACCAGTTTCCCATGATTCTAAATTTCCCAATTAAAAAAAAGCAAAAACAAAAAAACAAAACACCACTAAAAAAACATGATCCTAAAAACAAAAACCTCCCAGAAAGGTGGGTCAGATATCCAAGCGTCTGTGACCCACTAAGTCTAACTTTAAGGTTAAAGACAGATCTCTAGGGTAAGCAGCAACACTCCTTAAGACAATCAATCATTTAACATCAAAAAGGACAGCATTTGCCCCAAGAGTAAAGCTTAAAGGCAAGAAGAGACAGGAAAGGGGATATAGAAATGTGGTCTTTGTGGGGATTGCAAACATTGTCAGGCAAAATGCAAATTGTTGAATAGGAGAGTTCTGCCCATTGCCATCAACATCCTTCTATGCTCTTGTCTCTGGTTGTTCACTAGGCTCTTGAAGAACACTTAACATGAAGAATGGAGATGGGATGGGGGCAGGGAAGAAAACTTGGAGGAAACAGGAAGTATGCTGTAAGAAGAGATATCCCTTATCTCTGAGAGAGAAGTCTTAGACATAGGTTGCTATTACTTAAAAAGAGAAATAGAAAAGAACGCTTAAGACTAGAAAAGATGGTAGTTATTGTTTGGTTGCTGACTCTCAGCAACCCTAAGTATAACCTTGTCTGAGCCTCTCAAGCTCTGCTGTGCTTAAGCACACTGTTACACCAAAAAGATGACAGCTGGAAGCAGATGTGGAAACTTGTTGAAAAGTTTGAAAGTTAAACAATATATCCTGGAACATAGATTCCTTTTATTAAAACAGTGTAAGTTGGAGGAATAAAGTGACAGTTGCCCCCAGACCTGATCACTCCTTGAGAAACCTTATAACATCTATAAAGCAGCCAGATAAAAAACCAATGGTACAATGAATTCTGATAAGGATCTGTCTTCCCTGTTGTTGTTGTTATGTGCCCTTGAGTCTCCAGCAACTCATACGGACCTTATATACAACAACCCTAAACCCTGCCTGCTCCAATCTTACTGTCTAACACACCTTACCCCCATTACCCCAGTCACTGAATCAATCCATCTCATCAAGGGTCTTCCTCTCTTACTCTGTCCCTCCACCCTCCTAGGCATGATTTCCCTCTCCAAGGACTGATCCCGCCTTGCAACATGTCCAAAGTATCCATGCCCCCAAGGAGCAGCCTGGCTTCACCCTCTCCTATTCATTTGTTTTGTTCTCTTAGCAGTCCATGGTATATTCAACACTCTTCTTCAAAACCACAGTGCGAAGGCATCAATTCTCCTCCTATCATCCCTAGTCATTGTCCAGCTTTCCGATGCATAGCAAGTAATTGCAAAGATCATGCATGGCCTGTATCAGGCTCACTTTAGTCTCCAGACTGACATCATTGCTCTTTAGCACTTTGGAGAGGTCTCTGACAGCCAACTTTCCCATTGCAATTCGTATTTTAATTTCCTGGGTGCTGGTACCAAGAGTGTTGAATTTGAACAGCAAACTAAAGCTGTTAACAATCTCAATCTCTTCACCATCTATCACGATGCTGCCAAAGTGCCCAGTGGTGAGAATCTTTGTTTTCTTGATGTTGGCATTCAATCCGTACTGAAGGCTGCAGTCCCTGACCTTCTGCAGCAAGCACTTCAGTTCCTCCTCAGTTTCAGCAAGGAGGGTTGTGTCATCTGCATAACAGAGATTATTGATGAGTCTACCTCCAATCCTGATGCCACATTTCTCCTCATAGAGCCCAGCCTCCCGGATAAACTGTTCTGTATATAGATTGACAAGATATGGAGATGGGGCACATCCCTGGCACACGCCCTTCCCAATTTTGAACCATGCAGTGTTTCCTTGTTCTGTTCTGACGACTGTCTCCTGGTCCAAGTATAGGTGGTCGCATAAGCACAATCAAGTATTCTGGGGTTCCCATTCTTCTCAGAGTCAGCCACAGTTTGTTGTGATCTATACAGTCAAATGTCTTTGCGTAGTCAATAAAACAGATAGACATTCCTCTGGTACTCTCTGCTTTTAGCCAAGCTCCACCTGACATTAGCTATAATATCCCTAGTACCACGGCCTCTTCTAAACCCAGCTTGCACTTCAGGCAGTTCTCTGTTGATGTGCTGCTCCAGTCGTATTTTTATAATCTTCAGCAGAATCTTACTTTCATGTGATATCAATGATATTGTGTGATAATGTCCGCCCTCTGTCAGGTCACCTTTCTTTGGGATGGGAACAAATATAGAGCTCTTCAATCAGTTGGCCAGGAGGTTGTCCTCCAGATTTCTTGGCACAAGTTGGAGAGCACATCCAGGGCAGCATCTCTTTGTTGAAATATGTCAATTGGTATGCCATCTATTCCTGGGGCCTTATTTTTGGCCAATGGCCTAGCCCTCCCTAAGACCCCTATAAAAGAGAAACCGCCCTTAACTGCCCACATGCCATTTTAACTCTCTCTGCGTGTAGTCAGGTCACTTGGGGTCCCTCTCAGACCATGCAGTAAAGGCCTGTTTGTTTTTTGGGACCAGTTTCTTTCTCTTGCATGCGCTTGAATCATTTTCTAACAGAAGTAAGAGAGAAAGCATAAGAAAATTGGAAGACCAGTCCTGGAAATCCAACATTGAAAAAGAAGAGTTCTAGAAAAATTGAAGCAAGTCTATGGAGAGGAGGAAATAATAAAAGAAAATACCAAAGAATTGAAGAATATGGGCTTTTCTACTAAAAGGGCCATTGTATACAGCATTTGCTGCTCTGAAATGGATTTCAACTGCTTAGCAGCCCCATAGAACTGAGTAGAGCTGGCACATATGGTTTCTACGGCTGTGAATCTTGAGGCTGACTTCTGTATCTTTCATTATTTGGTTATTAAGAGCTGAGCTCTTTAACTACTGCATCACCAGGGCTCATCAATACTCAGCACAAAGGATGAAAACAGCCCCCACAGAAAGACACGTGGAGTCCACACTTTGAGGTCAAAGAGAAAATCCTACAACTTCCAGGGATAAAACAATAGGTGACATAAAAGGTTGACATCAGTAAGATGTCAAACGTTGAACAGTCACACTGGGAACTAGAAGGCAGCACAGGAAAGCTGACTATGAGATTCTGAAGAAAAAGTGTTTCCAGCCTAGAAATTCCTGTTATGAGTAGCGGTGAAGCAAGTGTAAGGGTAGAGTACACAGTTTTGTACATGCGGGATTTGAAAAAATTATTTCTTTAGCTACATTTTTAGAAAGGAAGCTGACAGAGGGATATGTTCTACCCAAAACAAGGGAATTTTCTTAAAACAAAACAAAAACCAACTTTAAAAGGAAGGTGTAAGATACAAAAAGAAGAGAGAGGCAAAGGCATCTTCAGCTGGCGGTGAAGGGCGGTCGTGGGATGCCAGCTTTGTCTCAGGAATATATTTAGGCACAAGGCCTTAATGGAGCAAGATGGGGGACTCTGGGAAGTGCTCCTGAAGGGGAAATTTTTTATATCTCTGTATCTGAATGAGTTGAGAGAATGCTGGGGAATTATGAGCTACTGAGTAAAAAGGAAAAATCAAAATATAATAAGCTTTCCTTAATTAAAAAGAACTTCTAAGACTATTGAACGTGAATAGCTTTGAGATGGGGTGTCACAGGCCGGTCAGTATAATTTAAAAAGAAGTATTTGAATGAATGAAAATTTAACTTCTCTGTAATTGTTTGTTAAAATCACAATTAAAATGGACTGTTATTTAAAGGGAGCTCTGGTGGCCTAGTGGCAAGAAGCTGCACTGCAATCCCAGAGGCTCGCAGTTCAAATCCACCAGATGCTCTGCTGGAGAAGGAGGGGCAATCTCCTCCTGTACCAGTCAGATCTGATTTGATGGTACACACACACAGAAATAATAAAGCTTTTTAAAAAAATTAATAAAAACCCACAAACTTTTATTTAGAAAAAATATTCAGCACCTAAAATAAAGTTCATATATAACATAAAAATTTTTAAAAACCCCGACCTTTTGAAAACAAACATTAAAGCTACTGTGCCGAAAACAGTGTTTATCAGTTTTAAGAGTCTTGGCATTTGGAGTTTTAAAACATTTTTAGAATCACGGAAATAAATGATGGTGGCTTATATGTAACGAAATACTGTGGTTCAAGATTTCATATCATATCTCCTTTGAGGATGACAAGTGTCTATCTAATGCCTTGTTTTGCTTTAGATTTCAGGTCTCAGCCTACCTCTTCCTCCTAAAAAGTTGATCGGGAACATGGATCGTGAATTCATCGCTGAGAGGCAGAAAGGTCTGCAGAATTATCTCAATGTTATCACCACAAATCATATCCTGTCTAATTGTGAGCTGGTGAAGAAATTTCTAGATCCAAACAACTACACTGCAAACTACACTGGTAAGTGTATGAGTGCGGGTGTGGCAGTCACGCTGGCAGAGCCTCCTTGTTCTTCCTGGAGATACCTGTGTGAGGAGAAAGCCTGCCTCCCATTGAGACGTGTCCCCATGTGCTAGACAGGCCATGAGTCATTGGCTAAGACTTAACTTGATTGCAGTCTACTCTACGTGTATATGAACAAAGTCATTTGCATCCAAAATATGACATCTGTGCATAAAAAGGACAATTATGTCTTGTATAGTCCTTTATTAGTATTAAATGTCTTTTTATTTATTTTAAAAATTATTAAGCTTGCCTTATTTTAATTTCTTTTTAAAGACATTTTGTTGTTAGGTGCCATTGAGTTGACTATGACTCATAGCAACCCTTTGAACAGAAGATCTGAACTCTGTCCTATCCTTTGCCATCGTCACACTTTCTGACAGACAAGGGCCCATTGCAGCAGTCACCTTGTCAGTCCATCTGGTTGAGGGTCTTCCTCTCCTTTCCCGACCCCTCTGCCCTTCCCAGCATCATGTCCCTCTCCAAGGACATTCTAAAATTATAAACTTACTCCTTTCCTTCTCTCACAAAGAAATCACTATTCTGAAGTTGATCTGTAGCCTACCTTTCCATTTTTAGTGTTTCTATTGTTCATATAAATATCTATAAGCATAAGTCTCTTTTACATAATATCATTTTTGTTTAACATTTACTTAAATAGAATCCTAGTACATGTTATTCTGTAACTTCCACTGCTTTATGTAAAAAGAAAATAATTTTGTTGTTGAGAATGAACACAGCAAAACATACACCAAGTTGTGCAACTATACTCACCTCCTTTTCTGAATTGAAAAGAAGACAAACCCTCTGCCCCTGGGGTTCTTACCTAATCTTTCATCTGCTGTTGGCATTTTGATCCCATGTAGATAGTTCTTGAAAGATGGTAAAACTCAAGCCAGACATTTTCCTACATTGTTGTTAGGTGCCACGACATCCACTCTGATTCAGTGACACTGTACATAGCAGATCAAAACTGCCTGGTTCTGCACCTTCCTCACAATCTCCATTATACTTTGTTCTCATTGCTCTGTCAGTCCTTCTCACCGAGGGGCTGCCTTTCCTCAGATTCTCCACTTGTCCAAGTGTGATGGTCTCCAGGGATTGACCCCTTCTCATAGCATGTCTTAAGTATGTGGGACAAAGTCAGCATCCTTGCCTCTAAGAAGCACCCTGGCTGTACCTCCTTCCAAGACAGATTTGTTTATTCTTTTGGCACTCCATGGGATAGTCAATATTTGCCAACACTATAATTCAAAGCCATTAATTCTTCCTCAGTCTTCCTGATTCACTCTCCAACTTTTGGAAGCAACTGAAAATACCATAGCTTCGGTCAGACACACTTTGGCCTTTTAAATTATATTCTGCCCTTTAACCATTTAAATGAGCCCTTGACAGCACATTTGCTCAGAGCAGTCCGTCTTTTGTTTTCATCTATGGTTGTTGACTGTGGATTCAAGTAAAATTAAATCTTTGACAGCCTCAATCTTTTCTCTATTTATCACGATGTTATCTATTGGTCCAGATGTGAAGATTTTATTTTCTTTATGTTGAAGTGTACGCTTAATTGTTGTTTGATTTAAGAAGGCTTCAGGGAGCCTTTTGGCTTAAATTTTTTTTTTGCTTTTTTAAAAATTTTTATTTACTATTGATTTGCTTATAAAGTTCATATACATTTTATTTCACACTATTCATCATTCACATTATGTTTTGTACAATCATTTCCATTCATTATGCTTTATAAAATTAATCATCATTGAACTATGCCTGCTCTTATCCTATTTTTTTAGGTCTCCACCAGACCGTTCCCATTTCCTTTACCCCTGCCTCCACCCACTGAATTGTGTAACCCTGTGAAATCCTCACCCCTCTGTTCCCACCTCTTCCCCTCTTGCATCCCAATACATGTTTTACTAGTTATCCTTCTATTTATTTACAATAATGGTCTTACATAATTTTTGTCTTTGTGAGGCTCAGTTAGTTCACTGAGCATAATATTTTCCTGGCTTAAGTTTTAAAGATTATCTCAAAACAATAGTTTGAAAAGTCTAGAGTCCATGAGAATTTGAAATGATGTTCTGCATTTCTTCCCTTTTGATCAGAATTCTTCTACAGAATCTTTGATCAAAGGAGTCCATAATAATAGCCAGGCACCATTTAGTTCTAATGGTCTCAGGACAAAGAAGGCAGTTGTTCATGGAAGCAACATTTAATAGCCTTTTATTCCTGACTCCTCTTCATTTGTTGCTCCTGGCAAAGAGGTCCCAGTTATTGTGTCTTGGATGCCTAATTGCAAGCTTTTAAAGCCCCTGACATTATGAAATGAACTAAGAGATGGAATAGATGCACTAAACATATTATGAGGCAGTTTTGTATGTTTTCTTGTTGTGGTGGTTTTGTTAGGTGCCATTTAGTCAACCACGACTCATAGTGACCTTGTGAACAAGAAGTCAGACCTTGCCCTAACAGCTTGGCCATCCTCAAGATCACAGCCGTGCTGGAGCCCATTGTTAACAGCCCCTGTGTCAATCCATCTTGGTGAGGTTTATAAAAAGAGTGTAGGTTGGTTTTGACAAGCACTGTGGCAATGGCACAATTAAAACAGACTTTCAAGGAATATTCAACCTGAATCCTTCTGATCAGATGGAGATTTTTGAAAGTATTTCTTTGAGTTTATTATGTTGAATTTGTTTTGTTTGTTTGTGTATAAAGGATGCTCATCTAGATGATAACATAATTATGATAAAAACAAAAGCAGGGAAATATGGGAAGCCAATACTAAATATTTGTAATAAACTGAATGCTATTTTAAAAAAAGTTTACTAACACTGGGTTGATTATTTTTTTTTTCAGGGGAAGGTAGAATAATCAGTTACTATTGCTGCATATCCAGGTTGGGTGGAGGGGTGGTTGAGGAGCCAGAAATCTTTTAAAACATTAGGGTTTGATATAAATACACTCACAACTACTAGCTTTTGGAGACAGAAGAACTGTGTGGGGTTTGTTTAATTTACTGATTAGTCACTAAGTTAGACTTGGGGTTTTGGTGTTTGTCATAGGATTTTTAAAGTTTTTTAAAATTATTGGGCCATCATTAAATGTGTACTGTGAACAAATTAATTTGTATAAAGGATTTTACCAAAGTCCACTATGTAAACACTACTCAAGTACAGACAGCATACGAAAATTTATCTGTTACTACATAAAGTATAAATAACAAGCATGGTGCTAAAAATCTACACCAATGTAACTAGGTGAGTGTTATATATTTAATTTTAAAATAAAACTAGTTTTGAGTTAAAAAAAAAATAAAGATCAAATTAAAAAAAAAGGAGTGTAGGCAGCATGAGGAGGGCCAGGTGTGACCTCTGCTAACTCCACAAGGGGGAACTACCCCTACCAACAGCATCCACAATGCAAAACCAGTTCCCTTTAGATCAGATGTCTGTCCACCCCGCCCCCGCATGCTCTTGCACCTCTTTCTGTTCATTCCAGCAGCAATCTGACTGCTCTACTGGGTCCAAAATTCATGGCAGTTGCTCACAGGCCACCACACAGAACCAAACTCATGGTTGTGGGATTCACTGGGGAAGATAGCAGGCTCTAAATTCAGGTTGGCAGCAGGATGTGAGCCTCAGTCCAGACATCTTCTCAAGCATGTTTGCAGGTCTTTTGACCTTGAGCCTCCTGGACTGGGTCAGAATCACAAAGTTGCCTTGCTCCTGCCAGTTACGGTGTCCTCTCTTAGCCCTTTGGCAAGTTTGTGTGAAGGCCTCTGATTCTGGCTCTGTGAGGCAGCAGTTCAGTTAGCTCTGTCTCAGGTGCATCTCTGATTTTCTGCTTTTGTGTAGATCTTGGTCTGCCTGGCCCAGGAATCTCTGGCTTTGAAGGATGCACACTGCTGCTGCTTCTTTGTTGGTGTTGAGATTTCCAATTTCTGCTGCTGAATCCTCCCAATTTAATAACTAGACTGACCAGTCCCTTTGTGGATAGACTAACACACCCTGTTTGCAAGTCCATCCCATCTGTATGGCAAAGTCAAAGTCTACCAATGGTTAAGAAAGCCATTTTAAACAATAAACCCATGACACCAGGAAGATCTTCCACTTTATATAGTTAGCCCTTGTTATCTGTCCTAACAGAACAGAAAGGAAATAATCCACAATAATGTAGTTATACACTATTCTATTTGCTTCTGCATTTACAGTGAATAGAAAGTGTTTTATTTCTCTGCGTGCTTACTTTAAACACAACAGTGATTCAGAAGGGCCTTTCCTATGTCTTTTTCAGTTGCTCCCTAAGATTCACTCGGTGCAAAACACCTGCCTAAGGTGGTCATTTTTTTCCAAATATTTCCTGGACTAAGGGAGCAGCTGAGGGTCTGAGGTGGAAATCCAGCATCAAAAACCTAAGCATCATCTCAGCAGAATAGTGACTAAACTTTTACTACATGTTGCAGATTAACAGAAACCATTGTACAACTTAACCAAAGAGTAGAATTCAACTGATTTGTTAACACCAAATTAAGCTTAGAATCCACTTTCTGTGCAGAACTCTGGGCATTGTCAATAGGCTAGCTTCCCTGCTAAGACAATAATTGTTTATCTGGTACTTGGAACAAATTTCATCAGATAATTGAGTCTTTAAGACATGGCTTTTGAAGCACTTAGAGGGAAGCACTTTTATTCTTGTTTCAGAGAAGGGAAAATCACAGCTCTACTTGTCGTGTACCAAACTTCCCTGCACAGTAGAGTCACCTGGGGTGCTTAAAAAATTCTTCAGGCCCAGGCCGCACTTTGGTTAGATGCCATCGAGTTGACATAACTCATAGACTCTGTGAAGAGCAGATCTGAACTTTGCTGTATCCTGCGCCATCCTTACAAGCTCCGGTAGTGTCAATTAAATCAGAACCTGGGCTTCTGCAGTAGTTTGTAAGCCCCGGGGTGATTCCAGAATACACAGCTAAGTTTGACAGCCACACTCCCTGGGCCTCGCTGCTCATATTGTGGTCCTTGGACCAACAGCACTGGCATCCACCTGGAAGCTTGGTAACCAGACCCACTGCCAATCACGTCAACTAAGCAGCCACATGCTGAGAGTGTGACTGTGCCCCATCGCGTTTTCAGTAGCGGATTTTTTGGAAGTAGAACACCAAATTTTTCTTCCAAGGTGTACCTGGGGGGACTTAAGCCTTAAGCCTTAAGTTTTTCATTTAGCCATCCAGGGATATGCAGAATTCAGGGCCCACTTAGACCTGCTGAATCAGGATCTGGATTTTAACACGGCTCCCTGATTATTTGTGTGCACCTTAAAGTTTGACAAGCCTTGCTGTAGAGTGCATTGCTTTATTGTATTTTGCTGTTCTTGGCAAAACAGGTATTGTCAGGATTATAAAATCATGATGCAATCATGGCACAACAGTTAAGTTCTTAGATCCTAACTGAAAAGTGGAGGCTTCAAATTCTTCCAGTGGCATCTGGAAGAAATACCTGGCTTTCTGAATCTGTAAAGATACAGTCTAGCGAAATCATACAGGAAGAGTTCTACTATGTCACACAGAGATGTTATAGTTTAGAATGGGCTCAATGGTACCCCTCAGAAATGATACAAAATCACTGAAGAACTAGACCTCCCTTAGACTGAACTTCCTAGGCAACCCTTGTCCCCAAGAACTCTAATTTCTCTACACTAAGGCTCAATGTCAAGAAGACAAAGATTCTCACCACTGGACCAATTGGCAGCATCAGGATGGATGGTGAAGAGATTGAGATTGTACACAGCTTTAGTTTGCTTGGCTCCACAGTCAACACTCTTGGCACCAGTAGCCAGGAAATTTAAAGGCACATTGCCATGGGAAAGTCTGCTATTAGGGACCTCTCCAAATTACTGAAGAGCAATGGTGTCTCTCTGGAGACTAAGGTACATCTGATACAGGCCATGGTCTTCGCAATCACTTGTTATGCATCAGAGAGTTGGACAATGACCAAGGAGGATAGAAGGAGAATTGATGCCTTTGAGCTGTGGTGCTGGAGAAGAGTATTGAGAGTACCATGGACTGCTAGGAAAACAAACAGATTCATCCTGGAAAGGGTTAAACCAGGTGGCTCCTTGGAGGCAAGGATTCTGAGGCTTTGTCTAACATACTTTGGACATGTTGTGAGGAGAGATCGGTCCTTAGAGAGGGTCATCATGCTTGGTAGGGTGGAGGGACAGTGCAGGAGGGGAAGGCCCTCTATGAGGTGAATTGATTCAGTGACTGGGGTAATCAGGATGGGAGTGTGAGAGACAGTGCGATTGGCACAGGACAGAGCAGAGTTAGAGTTTAGGGCTGTTGTACATAGGGTTGCTATGAGTCGCAAGCAACTCGACAGCACATAACAACAACAACAACAAATCTTGTGTACTAGGATTGAGAAGGCTGCTCCCACAGCATGAAGCCACCCAATTGTGAGGTGGCTAATATCATCAGAAAAGGGATTTTCAGAATCAGGAGTAAATTTGGTTCAAAAGTCATCGCTAACAACAGTAACAGTTGTCATCAAGTCAGTTTTGACTCAAAGCGATTTCTGGGAATACAGCTGTGTGCCGTGGAGTTTTCTTATTTTTGAAACAATATATAAGATTTATTCCCACAAATTTCAGAAACAAGCAGAATCCACCTAAGTGGGCAGAGTAGTGGTTCCTTTTGGGGAGATCATGACTGTGAAGTATGAACATTTCTGGGGTGCTGAAAATGTTCTATATTTGAGTCTTAGTTACATGGGTGTGTTAATTTTGTAAACATTAATTGAGCTATATGCTTCTGAAGTGTGCATTTCCTGTCTTTTAATAGAAGGGCCATCAGGGAATAAGGAAAATATTTTTTTAGAATGTAACCAATAGAAAGAACATTTCTTTCAAAGTCTCATTTATTCTCAATTTCAAAACCTAACATTTGGTTGTTAAGGATTCCACTCTTCCCCCACTTGTTTTCAGTCCACGTTGGAGACAAGACATCACAGAGCGCACTGAGGCGCCTGGCACAGCTGGCATCTGTCAGAGCACTGTCTCCCGGGGTTTCTGTTTCTCTATGCTTTCCTTCCATTTTTCTCTGAATTGCCTGACACAGCAGGCCCTCCAGACTGACTGTTGATGGCACATCAACATTGGTTCCTCTCCTTGATTTCCTGAGTGTCTGCTAATATTCTCCTGAAGACAGGCATCACGGGATTTAGCACATCTGGCGAATGATACCATCATGGAGCCTACACTGACTGTCTTCTGTGCTGGTTATTGGAGGGCTGAGGGCTGGGGCTGCGACTCTCTGCTTTCGAGGACCTAGAACCAGAAATACATTGAGTCACATGGAGTCAGAGTGAGAAGGGATCTTGGGTAAAGTACTTCTTGGACCCTGGGAGTTGTCTGATCTCCATATTTCCTTCTACTGTGACGTGTTGTTCTCAGTGCACAGAGAGAAAGGCCATCAGATGCTTTTTCAGATCTCAGATGCTCTCAACAAAACGTTTCTTTTGAGTTCAAACCAACTCATAGGTGACCCTCCAGCATATTTTTTGAGACACTAAATCACACAGGAGGAGATTGTCTATCCTCCTGTGGTGCCACTGATGGGTTCAGACAGCCAGAGAGGGTTGGCCCCATGACTCCTTACAGACAAGGCCCCCTAGTTCCCTGAAGAACACCAGTTAGAGGGACCTGTCTTGTTCTTCTGGAGTCAGACTGGAGGAAGCTGTGGTCTGTGGACTAATTGTTTCCTTGAGTTTTTTATTTCTTTGACTCTAATTTGTTACAGGGGATCACATCAAGGACACCATCCATGAAGAAAGCAAAAGATCACTACAAAGATAGGGAGGAAAGAAAATACCAAAATGGAGATCAGAAGAGACTCTGAAATTTGCACTGAAATAAAAAAGAAGCCAAAACAAAGAGAAGGAATACTGAAGTAAGAGAATGAAACAAGATTTCAGAGGGCACCTGGATAAGATGAAGCAGAATATTATGATGAAATATGCAAGGATTTGGAGTTTAAAAATCAAAAGGACGAATATACTTGGCATTTATTTCTTAAGCTGGAAGAACTGAAGAGCAAATTCAAGCCTTGAGTTGCATTACTGAATGATTCTACAAGCAAAACCTTGAATTATGCAGGAAGCATCAAAAGAAGTTGGAAAGAATACACAGAGTCACGGTACCAAAAAGATTTGGTGAATACGGAACCATTTAACACGTTGCTGCACACTTTTAAAATTGATGACCATGCTTAGAAACACATTTGCGGTCATTTGTAGCAACTTGTTAAGGAAGTAGCATATGCTCAAGAACCAATAATACTAAAGGAATAAGTCCAAGCTGTACTGAAGGCATTGGCAAAGAAATAAGGCCCCAGGAATTGATGGAATATTAATAGAAGTGTTTCAACAAACAAATGTAGCCCCGAGCATGCACATATTTCAACAAATTTGGAAGACCAGGACCCTGACTAACTAACTGGAAGAGATCCCTGTTTGTCTCCATTTTTTTTTAAAATTTTTATTGGGTTTTTTTGTGTGTGTACCGTCAAATCAGATCTGACTGGTACAGGAGGAGATTGCCCCTCCTTCTCCAGCAGAGCATCTGGTGGATTTGAACTTTGTGCCTCTGGGATTGCAGTGCAGCTTCTTGCCACTAGGCCACCAGAGCTGCCTTTATTTTTTAAAACAAATACAGCCAATAGAATGTGGAAATTATCGAATGATATCATTAATATCATATGCAAGTAAAATCTTGCAGAAGATTTTTTAAAATGACATCTACAGGTAACTACCAGAAAATCAAGCTGGATTCAGAGGAGGTCATATCATTCAGAATTAGATATATCATTACTAGAGTCAGATAGGTCCTGGCTGAAAGCAGAGAATACCAGAAAGATGTGTATCTGAGTTGAAAAAAAGACATTTGACTGTGTGGATCGTAATAAATTATGTCTAACATTAAGAATTGAAATCCTAGAGCACTTAATGATGCTCGTGATAAATGTATACACAGATCAAGAAGCTGTTATACAAACAAAACAAGGAGACAGTGCATGGTTCAAAATCAGGAAAGATGTGCATCAAGGTTATGGCTTTTCTCCATACCTATTTGTTCTGTATACTGAGCAATAATTTGAGAACCTGGGCTTTATGAGCAAGAGGGTGGGATCAGGATTAGAAGAAGACTTAAAAACCACCTGCTTTATGGACATGACACAACCTTGCTTGCAAAACATGAAGGCGGTGAAGCAACTACTGAAGACCACTGCCTTCAATATGCATTACATCTCGACATCATGATAGATGTAGAAAAGATTGAAGTTGTTAGCATTTTCATTGAAGTTATTAGCATTTTCATCTTGCTTGAACCCACCGTCAACACCCTTGTGCCAGCAATCAAGAAATCAAAAGACATTCTGCATTGGCAAAGTGCTGCCAAGGACCTCTCCAATGTCTGTCTTCCTTTCTTTAGTGATACTGTACAGATCATCTCTTTATTGTGTATTGTCTTTTCCTAATTCAATGTCATTTGTATTTTTGGCCTAGTTTTTTGTTTTTCCTACCTTCTGTCCTCTCCCATCCCTGGTAACTATCAAAGAATGTTTAGAAAGAAGAATTACACAGAAAGGTGTTTAAACTTTCCCTTAGCTTTCTATAGAGCCTCAGCAGCATTGCTTTTATAATGTTCCAAGGGTTTTGGTATGTTGTGTCCTCATTCTTATTTGTTTCTAAGAATTTTTTCCATGGAAAATTTCTGTCACCCAAAGAAAGCATGCAAGGAATTCAGATGGATTGACTTAGTGACTGAGGTAATGGGGTTAGGTGTGTCAGAGGCATTGAGATTGGCTCAAGATAGAGTGAGGTTCCGAGCTGAGGGTCACTATGAGTCATAAGCGACTCAATGGCACATAACAACAACATGACCCAAAGTCTCACCAGCCTTACTTTTCAGGATCATTCTGGTTGCATTCCTTCTAAGACTAATGTATTTGAATTTGAAAATCCATTTGAGAGCAATTCCACAGGGAAACAGACATCTTCCAGTTTAGAGACATTTGTGTTATAAATGTATACACACACACTCCCACCCTACCTTACTAATTCTAGCAAAACACTCAAGAGTATGGGTTGTTTGGCGTTTTCCTCCATTTTACCAGACAGCTGTCATTCACCCCTATTATATCATGATTTTGGCTTTTTAATGTCCATGCAGGAGTCATTTAGACCAAGTGGCAGGAGGCCTAGATTCTGGCCCTAGGTTGGTCATGAGCAATGTCTCCTCTCTCTAAGCCTCAGTGTCCTGATCTATAAAATAGGAAGCATGGAAGGGGTGAATGGATGCAAGAGTTTTGAAACCCCATCTAGTCCCAGAGCCCCAGGAGGGTGAGATCTTGTGTAATGGTTTCTAGCAGCAAAGTAGTGACACTTAGAGTGTTTAGGGAAGAGTGATACTCAAACAAGAGGAGGTTATTTTGGAGAGATTGAAGGCCCAGTTTGGGATTTGCCCTGAAAGAACTCCAGCCTCAAGGCTGGAAAAGGCTGTGTTTGGATTGGGATCTAGGAGTTCAAAGGCTGCTCACAGTGGGGGAAGCTGCTGCATTTGGAGCCTGTGCTCAGTGGGAAGCCGAGAACGTGCTGGACAGCTTCCCTGCATTTCCTGTCTTGGGTTTGGTTATGAGCATTTACTGAGTTAGCAGTTTTCCTGCACGGTCAATACTAAAGGAATTGAGGCGGGGGGCCTGCATTTTCAGAGATTTAATGTTCACATGGAAGAGTGATTCACCATCCATTGAACATGTATTGAGCTCTTCCTACAGGCTTCATCAGGTATTCTTGAGCACTAGTTATGTTCCAGGTGTTTTAATACAGCAGTGAGGAAGGTATAGGCCTCGAACCCACCCCCTCGAAAGCATTTGTGCTGAAAGACTGATGAGTGAAGGCCCAGGCAGGTAAACACAGGGCAGTACCTGGGGGGTTGAGGATGGCTGGGTGAGCGGACAGTTCAGATCTGAGGATAGAAGGATGTTTCCTAGAGAAGGTAATAGGTCTGAGGGGTGAGTAGGAGTTAACTACGGCAAGAGGCAGCACTCCAGGCAGAACAGCTTAAGGAGAAAGAGGGAAATAGCTCCATATGGTTGTGGGCTTCATCCAAATTAAGATGTCAGAGTCCAGTGGGAGAGAAGACTGTATAACCCTACTACAGGGCAGGTCATGACTGAGTTTTATAAGGGGAGAGGCAATAACAGTACTGGGAGTTTACAGAGGAGGTACGGACAGAGAGTAGTCAGAGGACCAGTACAGGTTTCCTGGATAAGGTGGGCCTTGTGATGTGCAGGAATGGAAACTGCTGAGGAGGGGCAGGCAAATCTTCTGGGGCCGTGGGAAGCAAATATCAGAGCAAAACAAGTGTGAGACCCCATACACTATGGGTAATAAACCCAGAAACGTAAGTTACAGCCAGAGGTAGGTTTAGAAGTGTGGTCTCCATTGGTAATGACATGTGGAACAAGCAAAGACGTTTGTGCACAAGAATTAGTGAATAACATTGAAATATGTTGCTTAAATTATAATTAATGAAAAGGAAATAGTCTTTCTTCAGTTCCCTGACCTCTAGGGTTTAAAAAAAAAAGCCCTTTCCCAGTCCGTAGTTTATTAATGACGTATTTCATTTGCTCACTGCCATTTCCCTTAGACCTAAAGCAATACACAGTAAATTGTGTTGAATGATAATTTTGTGGAAAATTATGAATTACTCTTAGTTTTGAACCAGCTGTTCATCACAGACTCTCAGAATGAAACTGCACCACAGTTATAAAATTATTCTTTATACGAATAATCTTTGCTTAAGAACATTTCCTTTTGAATTTGCTTACGTTCAAGTTATCTTAAAATTGTTTTATGTTCAAGTTATTTTGGAAATATTAAAAATCCTCTGTGTCAACAAAGGTGCTGTTTTTGACACTCTTGATCCCTCCAGCTAGTTTGTCCCATTGGGGCACTTAGGACAAATGAGAGTGGAGCCAGTTTTGTGTTTGTATTTTGTAGAACCTTTTGTTCTGAGTAACTTTGATGCTTACATGTTGAGTCAGTAAAGAAATAGCCAGTGAATGATTTTCTGGCACGGTAGTTCGAGACGTGGGCGTTTTGACCTATGGAGAGCATTTCTGTGCTCCCCTGCATGCCTCACCAGTCGGCCCAGAATGTCCTTAATGGAGGGCAGAGGTGAAATGCCAGTGAAGTCAGTGGACTGCCATTTGCTTCCAGAAATCTGGTGTGGTTTTATTTACTTACTGTCCTGAGGGGAAGTGGCAAAGTACAGATGTTGCTTTTTTGCAGGAAATGTAAAAGCACGTTTATTCTGATAATTTCTTAATACATTGAACTGTAGCAGACTTCCTCTGGTCATTGTCTTTAAAGGGGGAAACATTCTCATCATAAAAGAATACGAAAGGCGGGGAGGGGAGAAAAAAAAAAAAGAATATGAAAGGAAGGATGAACCCCACCCCCGTCAGTAAATAGGTACTGGGTGACTTCTCCTTGTAAAAACATGTTATTTTTCTAAAACAGTTTCCCCCCTCAACCCTAAAGCACTAGCTTGTATTTCCAGTATATAATTAAGCTAATCACGTCACTGTTGGTGAAAGCTAGGATTCCAGGAGGACTGGAGGTGGGTGAACTATCACGTGCAGCAGCATTAATGCTGCTCCAAGCTGACATTAGAACACAGTGTAGTCATGTGTTCATGTTATAATCTGGGGCGTGTATAGCATTCTTGGTTTAGGCCAGCTAGTTTACATGTTTGAGATCTTCCCATCAAGCATTTTTTTCTACATTATTAGTAATCAAGTACTGTAAGAAGGATTTCATTGGCAGGAATCACATGTTGACTTCATGGCTTCTCCCTGATATTTGCCTAACAATGTATTTCCAAATATCTTTGCAGAGATCGCCTTGCAACAGGTTTCCATGTTCTTCCGCTCGGAACCCAAGTGGGAGGTTGTAGAACCGTTGAAAGACATAGGTGAGAAACCTGCATGTCTGTCTGTTCTGTTACAAAAGAATAATGAGAAACCCCCAGAACAAAGGCTGCATAGTGGAGTGGACTTGGGGGGGGAGAGATTGTATAACAATAAAAGAATTTTTCTTTTACTTTTCAAAGTGAAGAATGAACTGGTAGTGGTGGAGGCGTGGGCAGGGAGAAAAGTGCAACAATGAATGAATGGAAATTCAAAGTCTCTGTAAATGTTCATTAAAATTAATAATAATAATAATTAAAGAAAAAAAAACCCACAGAGCTTGATCCTTAGGCTCGCTTTCTTATACATACCTCAAGAACACGCTTCTGTGAAAATGACTGCTTCTTATTTCGTCCTTACTGCTTGAAGCTGGAGCTCTTAACTTCGGGTCTCTGCTGTCATCAGAAAAGCAGGTCCTGGTCATTTTGCTTCTACCTGAATTTCTCCCAGTGTGCGTTACACACTGCATTATTTAAGGATTAGTAGGGACCAAGAGATTTTTTTTTTTGAAACTCTGTGAAATGCCTAGAGGGGAGGGAAGGAGGAAGATGTGCAAGAATGAATAAAATTCAAACTTTTCTGTAAACTTTCGTTAATATCATGATCTTAAAAACAATACCGTACTGTGACTTGGGTCAAGTGCTAAAAAAGGAAACAACTTTTAAAAAAGAAAAATAAGTACATAATGAATTTTAGCTGAAGCCCTACTTACTGGTAGTTTTGAATGGTAGTAATTTCCGCTTTCAGAATCACCATTCATGGGAGACAGGAAGGGAGAAAAATGTGCAACAATGAATGAATGAAAATCCAACTTTTCTGTAAACTTTCCTAAAAATCACAATGAAAAGAAAAAATTTATTATTTAAAAAGAAGAATCACCATTCTCTCATTTGACTTTTACGCTAAATCTGAACTGAAGGTACACTTAAGCTCTCTTCCTCCTATTTTGGAAGCAGGATTGGCATCCACTTCCTAAACAACATGCCTCCAGAAACTATGAACTTTGATAAATGTCGATAGTGGTAGAGGGGCTTTAGGTCTTTAGTTCAGTAAGTTCGCTATGAGTGGTGCTGCACTCAAAGACAATAAACAACAACAATTTTTACAAATAGAATAGTATCTTTTCTATACTATTATTACTGTAGTCTTTATCTTGCCAACATTACCAAGTGGTTGTTTAGTTGGTGCCTGTAGAGCTGTGGATAGTATTTCCAATCTTATTTTTTTTTCCCCAGTCTTATTTTTTAATAGTTACTTTGTCAATTGGTCGAAAAATTGTCTTACTATAAACATGTCTCTGCTTTGATGGCAGGTTGGAGGATAAGAAAGAAATATTTCTTGATGAAGATTAAAAATCAGCCAAAGGAATGGCTAGTGTTAAGCTGGGTAAGCCTCTTTTTTTTTTTTTTTTAAATTCCTTTTCATCTCTGGGATAAAATAAGATTATGAAAATATGTTTGACCAGAGTTAGGAAATTGTGTTATGCTCTCAAGTCTCAGTTGATTTTATACCAGCCCCCTCAGATCTGTATCTGTGGATAATAATTTTAAGGCACTCTGCTTAAGCATTTGGCTATATGTCATTAAAGATGGTGAGAAAAGATTGAAATTGTCAATTACTTCAGCTTACTTGGATCCGCAGTCAATACACTTGATCCTAGCGGTCAGGAGATCAGGCGAGGTACTGCACTGGGAATATCTATAGTCAAGGATCTCTTCAAATGGTTTTGGAGCAATGGTGTCACTTTGAGGGCTGGGGTGCACCTGATTTAGTCCACAATATTTTCAATCACTTGCTATGCATCTAAGAGCTAGAGAGTGACTGAAGGTGACAGAAGAAGCATTGATACCTTTGAACTGTGGTGTTAGAGAAGAGCGCTGGATATCCCAAACATATGTCTTAGAGTAGGTGCTGCCAGCATGCTCCTTGGAGGCAAAGATGATGAAACTTTGTCTCACATACTTTGGGCATGTTGCTTGAAGATGGACATCATACTTGAGAAGGTGGAGGGGCAGTAAAAGAAAGGAAGACCCTCAAGCAGGTGGATTGACACAGTGACTGCAGCAATGGGCTCAAGGGTGTTGGAGACTGAGGGTGGTACAGGATAGGACAGGGTTCAGACCTGTCGTTCACAGGGTTGCTAAGAGTTATACTTGACTTGACAGCACCTAACAACAACAGTACACATCTGGGAGTAAATGAGAACAGCTTTAAATAGTTTTCTGAAACCTCTTTAAAGGTGATTATTTTCCAGTTTATCTCCAAAGAAAATGCTTGCTCATTATTTTATGTCTTTTACATTGAGAATTTGAGTGGTGCATTTGGTTAATGAATTGGATAAAGTTGTAGCTGAATCCTATTATTTATGTTTGTACACCACTTTTCCAGAAAGAGAGAAAGATCTCTGGTGGCCTAGTCCATAGGGAGTTTCCCTGCTAACGGTTTGAATCCACCAATGTCTGTGATGAAAGATGGGCAGTCTCCTCCCATATACAACCTTAAAGCCCAATGGCAGTCAGCTCTGGTGGCCTAGTGGTAAGAAGCTGCCCTGCAAATCCCAATAGTGCCATTTGAGTCCACCAGCTGCTCCTTGAGAGAAGGATAGGCACTCTCCTCCCGTGCAAGTTACTGCCTCTGAAAACCTGCTGGCGGGTCAGCTAGGAGACAGTCCTCCCCGGCGGCAGACAACAATAACAAAACCTAGGGGAAGGGCTGCTGTGATTTGGTTCTCACTTGACAACAATGAGTTGTTGGGATTATTCTCCAGAATGGACTTAAGGGAGCAAGACTTAGACCTGAGTTTCATCTTTGGTTTGTAGTTATGTATTTCAACAAGTGAAATGACAGAAAAAGACTTGAACTTTTTCTTTTGATGATCAAGGCAGAACTCTGATATTTTTCCCATGTTTTCAGGCTGACCTTGGCCCTGACAAGTACCTGTCAGATAAAGATTTTCAGTGTTTAATCAAACTGCTTCCTTCCTGTTCGGTGAGTACAAGTCCTTTGGCTAACCTTGGTACTGGTGTGATTGTCATCACAGAATTACAATCTTTTCTTGTGGGTAAACATACAGAAGAGCTGGAAATCTCTGTAGATACATGGGAATGGAGTAAAAACATAGATGAAATCGTTTAGATTTGCAAGTAAGTACAAGTAGACCTGGGCTTACCTTGTGTATTCTGCCCTGTCAGAGGGACTGTGAATTTGAATGAGGCTTTGATTCTGTAGGAAGGTGTTGTGAACTTGGGAGAGAGACAAAGACCAGTCATACCTAAAAAATCTTTGATGTGGTGAACAATGTTAAGTTCTGGTGGCCTAGTGGCAAGAAGCTGCACTTCAGTCCCAAAGGTACATGGTACGAGGCCACCAGCTGCTCCATGGAAGAAGTATAGGCAATCTCCTCTCATACAACTAACTACCACTGAAAACCCAGTAGAGGGTCAGCTATGAGTTGGTTTTCACTCTAGCCGTATTTATCTTTTTTTAATCTAACACTGGTTCTCATAAATGACAAGCAATGATGTTCATGTGTCTAAACAAGTCATGAAATATATTAATGTATCATTTATGCAAAGCCTTTATATTTTAAATAAACATCAGGGTAGGAAACCAGCCGTTTCTCCAATCCTCCTCTTTTTGGGGATGTAGAGCTCTAGTGGTCTAGTGGGTAAAGAATTGTGTTGCCACCTCAAAGGCAGGTGGGTGGAATCCACCAGCTGCTCCACAGGAGGAAGAGGGACCATTTACTCTCGTGCATTTACAGCCTCCGAAAACCCACTGGAGGATAATCCAGGAGTCAGTTCCGACTTGATAGCAATGAGTTTGAGGTTGGTTTATTTGCTTGGGGAAGAGAGGGCTTTGAGGTCGTCAACTGAGAAGTTATGTATCTAGTCTAAGAAAACAATGAATACAGATTTAGAGAAATTGTGAGGGAAAGCTTAAAGAGCAGTTTTGCCGTCTGAGTTATATCTAATTGGTGAACTATTTGACTTAAAAGTTTTAGCATTATTTCTGCTAATGCTCTATTCTAACCCAAACCTTTGGTGTTGGGGTACTACATGAATGTGTTTCAAAATGTTTTTTGAGGGAAAAGCTAATCAGAGTAGGAAGTTAGGTTAGCATTGATGCTCATTATCCTTGGTCTGTGTGTGTGAAGATTCAAGAGCTGTCCCTAGGATTTCCAAAGCTGTACAGTTTTGAGGCTGACTGCGGCTACTTTCTCCCACAAGTTGCTATTGAGCTTGAACCACCAACCTTCACGTAGCAGCAGATGAATAACTATAGTACCACAGTTTGTTGTTCTTAAGGGCCGTTGAGTCAAGTGAACAGTTGATCTGGCCCCTGTCCTTTCCTATACCATCCTCATTATTTCAGACATACTCGAGCACATTACAGCAGTCACTGTGTCATCTTTCTATCGCCCACCCGCTACCTTCCCAAGCAAGAGTTCCCTCTCCAAAGAATAGCTTCCCCTAAGGACATGCTCAAAGTATGTGAGATGAGACAAAGCTTCCACACTTTGCATACAAGTGGTGGGTACTAATTGCAAAATAGCCCACCAAACAGAAATAAGAACCACAGAATTCCAATGTTACTTTTCTAAAAGTTGTTATATAATATACATTTTTAAAAATGTACAAATTATTTTAAATTCAGATCCCCCTCCCTTAAGGCTATACCTCAACATATTATCAATAACTATACTGCAGTGTAATTTTATATGGTTACCTACAATTGTTATTTGGCTGTATCTCCGTTTACTCAACAGTTGTTCTACTAGATATTTGGATTATTTCTAGAATTTTTTCTCATTTTATTTTCTCTTTAAAGCCATAGTGGGCAATCTTTAGCTTAACATCTTTACCCATCCTTGTTTTCTTAAGAAAGATACTTACAGCTAATTAATGAATTAAAATTTTGAACAGATACTTTGACACTATAAAAATATCTTGTTGCTCATCTAGCCTACCAGTTATAGCATTCACTGAGATTTTGTTTCTCTCAGTCATTTCTTCTACATCTTTTATTCTACCATAAGGAAATGCTTCTCTTTCGCGTCTTTTAATTATTAATTAATTTATATCAATATGGACTCAAGGATTTTTATTCCCTGAGTTTCTTTTTGGGTTGAGGAAAATGTTTAAAAGTAGATTATGATGAGAATCACAGGGAGGAAGTCAGAAGAGTGTGTATATATTGTGTGCTGTGTTGTAAAGCGAAATATACAGGAATGGTTGAATGGAAAACCAATTAGCTTTGTAAATTTTCATTCAAACTGCAATTTTTAAGAATGTGAAAATAATCTATCTGGTTTAGAGACAGCAGCATCTGGACTCCGCTAAACCCCACAGGGTTTAGAACATCAGCAGCACAAAGCTAACTTCCCTGAGGTCGCTTGCACCTTCTTCCCTCAGGCTAACACCACCTTTCTCTCCAAGGGCTCTTACCACTCTACCACTCAGCTCAGTAATCTATTGCAGTGGCTACATAGAACTCACAGGTTATACTGATAGTTATCGTGTTTATTAGGGAAATAACAGCTTCCAATTCAGGTTGGAAACGCTAAGGATACAGTTCTTCCATCAGGCAGCATCTTCTCAAGCATATTCAAAGGCAGACCTTTCTCTGATCCTCGAATTCTCTACCTTGGCCTCTGCAAGTTATGTGGTCCCTCCTTCTCCTCACCCCCACCCTGGCTCACCACCAGTAAGCCTAGACCAAAGCCGTTGACTCTGGCTCTGGGAGCAGCGGCTCCCACTCAGCTCTGTCTCACATGGGTCTCTGGTTCTCTACCCAGCTCTGGCGCTGCCGCTCCTAGTAGTCTTGACTCCTGCTCTGTCTCCTACAGGAATCTCTGGCCCAAAGGACATGCTGCACTCTCTGCTTCTCTTTTCTTGATGATAGTGAGATTCTAGTTCCTATCAGTGGTATAGCACAAAGAGGAAAAGAAAAAAAATTTAAAAAGATATTCTGTTAACAAAAGAAAAAGCATGTAAATGACAGGATTTTCAACAGATTGGAGCCATGTATTTGGAGACTTGGAAGACTTGAGAGCTGTTTAAGGAGCTGGATGAATGATATTGGATTATTACTAGGGCAGTGCAGAGAGATACAGTGAAAGTGGCATAGTAAAATGACCATCTTTGAGGTTGGGCACCATCGTTTTCTACTCTGCCGCAAATCAAGAGATTTGGCTACTGTGCAACTCTCAGCATGCATACTGCCTGTGTTTTCTATGAGGGAGAAAAGTTTCTAACAGGGTGTCAGCCTTTAATTTTTCCTATGCTGGTTTTTGTTCTGGTACACCTACATTTTATAAATTCCAATCTGTTCTGCTTTTTCTTTGACAGTACTGACTGAAATAGGAAGAATTTGTTTGAAGGCCTAGTTCCCATAAGTAACTAGCTATACTAATACAAATACAAATTTCATTGTAATGGTGGCATCCAATAATATCAAGTAATCCACAACCATTAAACATGGAAAAGATGTTGACAGGAAATAATGAAACATAGCATTCAAAACTCCATGATTCTAGTATATACTCTACTAAAATTTTGTGTGTGTACATATAGATAGAAAGAAGATACGTGAGTAGATGAATAGGTAGATGGGGGTCACTGTGTCACAGTGCAGTGGTAATGCATAGCCAAGGAAGACTTGGGAGGGAAACCAATTCCTGTATCACCCTGATTTCAAGTCTTTGTTTTCCTTTCCTTTTTTTTTTAAAGAGATATAGCAAGATGATTGCACAATGTTATGAAAACCATTATGCTTTATACTTTAAATGGGTGAATTATAATGGTCTATGAACTTTATCTCAATGTTGTTGTTGGTGTTAATTACCATCGAGTTGAGCACAATTCATAGTGACCCTGTGAACAAAAGGCCTGAAACCGTTCTATAACTATCGTCCTTCCTAGAATTTCCAGAGGCTTGCTGTTTGGGAAGTGGATGCCACTCCTGCAATAAAGTTATTAAAAAAGTCACCAACAGCCATTTTGGTGTGATGATCAGGAGATAATTCATGTTCATTTACTGTCTTTTCACAGACACAGTCTTCCACCTTTTCTCCATAAACAGTTTCGCCCATGTGGATTTGAGTTTTCATGATACAATACTCTGAGCATTGGGCATTGTAGTACTTGTCCAGAGCCAGTTTGTTCATGTAACCAAACTCCCAGGTCGTATAAGGACTTTCCTTTCAGTCACTAAAAGATCTGTCTTTTCCTCACCCTCACTTGGTTGACGTCACTGTCCCTTCAGGAGGTCACCATGAGTCATCACAGCAGACTCATTTGGAAAGATGAGGACAGTCACGCTCAGCCTTGGGAAAGACTGAAAGATGCCAGAAGACGCTGCTTTTGCTTGTCTTCTGTCTGTCATGCTCCCCGACTTGGCACCACCAGCCGTGTGGAATGTTAGGCAAAGCTGTGAGCGAGACAGATTTCACTCTCATCCCCACTTGGCTGCCTGCAATTTGACTATCTCACCATCTCACAGAGGCAGAATATTAAAGCCACTGTTCCAAAAGCTCAGCTCCCCTTCTCTCCCGCCATACTTTGCGTAACTGTGAGAACACACACGTAACCATCACGTTAGTTACTCACCACATTAGTAACCTAATTCCTTCAGTCAGTATAGTTTTTGTTTACTTGCCTCATCTCAAAAACAAGATGTTAGTTAATCATCTAAGAACTTGAAAATGCCATGTGTTTATGTGTCATCGCCACAGCTGAATACAACTAAATTTGACTCTCAGTAGTCAGACACTGGATCTAAAAAGACCTAGATAATGTACACAGCTAATTTTTCAGCACAAATAAGACTTATCACTTTTTTTAAAAAAAGAGATCTCACCTACAACCAGGAGAAGATAAAGTAGATGAATGGGATCTTCTAAGACTCAAATCCCTATGCACATCCAAAAACTTCTCCAACAGGGTAAAAAGGAAAGCCACTGACTGGGAAAAAGTATTTGGTAATGACATATCAGATAAGGGACTTATATCCAGAATTTATAAAATACTTGAACACCACAACAAGATAAAGATAAATAATACAATAGAAAAATGGGCACAGGATATGAACAGACACTTCACCAAAGAAGACATTCAGATGGCTAACAAGAACATGAAGAAATGTTCAAAATCCCTAGCTCTAAGGGAGATGCAAATTAAAACAACTATGAGATACCATCTCACCCCAGTCAGAATAGCAAAATTTAACAGAACAGCAAGCAACAAATGCTGGTGAGGTTGTGGAGAAACTGGAACCCTTATTCACTGTTGGTGGGAGTGTAAAATGGTGCAACCACTGTGGAAGGCGGTATGACGCTTTCTCAAAAAGTTGCAAATAGAGATACCATTTGACCCAGCAATTCCACTACTGGGAATATACCCCAAAGAGACCATAAGTGACATCCAAGCAGATATATGCACACCCATGTTTATTGCAGCTTTGTTCACAATAGCAAGGAGTTGGAAACAACCTAAGTGTCCATCAACAAACGAATGGATAGAGAAGCTGTGGTATATTCACATGATGAAATACTATGCTGCAATGAAAAACAAGGAACTCATGCAACATTATTCAAAATGGGTGACTCTGGAGGACATTATGCTGAGTGAAGTATCTCAGTCACAAAAGGACAAATACTGCATGGTGCCACTGTTGTAAAACAGGACTGACCTTGGGGTTGGGAAGAGACTGAGAAAGATGGGTTCAATAATGTATACTGCATTGAAACAGATGAGGGAGAAAACTGTTTAAAAGGGATATGTGATTGAGTATTTTTGTCATGACAGGAGTCCAGAGCGAAGGTTGCATAGTGGAGTGGACCTGGGGGAGGGATTGTAAAACAATGAAAGAATTTTTCTTTTACTTTTCCAAGAGGGGAGTATACTAAGGGCGAGGGTTGGGAGGGGAGAAAAGTGCAATAATGAATGACCAAATCCAAAATCTCTGTAAATTTTTCTGAAATTAATAAGAAATTTAAATTAAAAAAAAAGAGAGAGACCTAGATGCTGATAGGAATAAATGTGAATTTCCTTTTTGTTTTGGCAGCACCCTTACATCTATCGAGTCACCTTTGCCACAACTAATGAATCCTCAGCATTGCTAATTAGGATGTTTCATGAAAAAGGAACTCTGAAGGACCTGATCTATAAGGTACTTGTGGTACAAGTTCATGCTCTTAAAGAGGTTCTCACATTCCTTTCAAAATCATGATTGATGTTTGATCTCCCAGGAGCTCAGGTGGCCTAGTCTGTAGGGAATTGTGCTCCCAAAGGTGACATCTTTCTTGACAATTGGAATCCACCAGCATCTCCCGTGCAGATTACAGCCTCTGAAAATAAGGTCTAGAAATTAGACCCTAAGGAGTCCGGAATTTATTTTTATTTTAACAATAAATAACCAAAGTTCTTTTGGTTAAGAAACATCCTTTTTCTGAGCATGAGACAAGGTCGAGCCTTTAATGACCAAGACCATTCTATTGTAGGCTGTTCATCGTGGGTCCGTTTTTATGTTTGTGATCTTTACTTAACAAAGCAATAGTGAAGAATTCTAATCGGAAGCAAAACTTTGAGAGTGCGTCCAAAGTCAAGACCAGGCACATCTTCCCTGAGCTAGAGAAGGAATAGAAATCAGGTCACTATCTTTTTTATCAGTCGCACAGACTGTTGTATTTAAAACTCACATCCCGTAGGCTGGTCATGCCTAAGCTCCTGGTCTCTCTGAAGACCTGCCAGTCCAGGCAGCCCCCATGCCAGGGTCAGGCCTCTGCTGCTTTTGCATGTTCTCTTTGTTCTTTTCCAAAGGCAAAACCAAAAGACCCGTTCCTGAAGAAATACTGCAACCCTAAGAAGATTCAGGGCCTTGAGCTCCAACAGATAAAGACATATGGGCGGCAGATATTAGAGGTAAGAGAGGATTTATTTCTTTTTTATTTCACCTAGCATTACAATATTCTTTTGGTTGTTTTCAAACTTAAGTTGTCTGATTACTCATGAACTACAACAGCCTTGCCTTATTTTATTCGGGAAAAGATGGAGTACTGCGAGAGTTAAGTCATGAGTTAGATCTATAAAATTCCAAAGCTTTTAGCTCTTGGAGTTGAGTGTCTGACTTTTAGGAATGTTGCTGCGTGGGTACCATTTTTGTGTTATCTTTGATTTTTTTTTTCATCTTTGTGCCAACATTCTTGAGTTGGTTATACCGTACAAACCACATGGCTCCCTTATGGAAGTGTAGCTGGTACTGATATGTCCATAACCCTCTCCACATCACCTCTGCATCAGTGTTTTAGCTGCTGCGATGGTTCAGCCTGTCACTGAAACAACTTAAGCTTTGCCATATGTATTTGTTTTTGTTGTTGTTATGTGCCGTTGAGTCGCCTGCAACTCATAACAACCCTCTACAACAGCCCTAAACTCTGCTCTATCCTGGGCCAATCTTATTGTCACTGACAAATCTACCCCCATTACCCTAGTCCTGAATCAATCCATCTCCCCGAGGGTCTTCCTCTCTTGTACTGTCCCTCCAGCCTCCCAAGCATGACGTCTGTCTCCAAGAACTGGTCTCTCCTTGCAACATGTCCAAAGTATGTTAGACGGAGCTTCAGAATCCTTGCCTCCAAGGAGCAGCCTGTCTTCAGCCTCTCTAAGATGAACTTGTTTGTTCACCTAGCAGTCCATGGTATATTCAGTACTCTTTTCCAGCACTAAAGCTCAAAGGCATCAATTCTCCTATCATCTTTAGTCATCGTCCAGCTTTCTGGTGCATAACAAGTAATTGCAAAGACCATGGCCTGTTATCAGGCGCACCTTAGTCTCCAGACTGACATTGTATCAACAACAAAACTTAGGGGAAAAAATAAGCACATCCCTCTAGTGTTACACATATTTAACAGTTTATAATTTTTTTTGTTTTTACAAACACTAATAGGATTTTATTCAAACACAGACAGGGATAATAATCTTCAAAGTTAGATAAAAAACAATAAGTTAAAAGCATGGTTAGAATTTCAGGCAATCAGATAAAAAGTTAAAGGAGGTATCACCTCCCTCCTACCAATTAATCCGTTATAACATAAAAATAATTTATACACATAAAAATTCTATTCTTAAGCAATGACCTAGAGGTGGCCTTAAGATTTTGTCTACTATGCATGATGCAAACAATATACAAACCTGTCCCACTACCCCCACCTTACGGCAAAATGGCTCATCCTTAGAAAGTATGTGGGTTGCATCAAGGACAGTGTGAGCAGTTTCTCAACAGAAAGATGTCTGCTTGGTCAGAAGATGAGTGGGCCAGCTAGCTGCTGCAATCCATTTTGTTTCTACTTTGCTGATTGCCAGCACCAGCAAGAAATGCCGAGTGTCGCCCTTATTCAGACCATTCCCTCAGCACTGACGGAAAAACTGAAGTCTTGGTGGGTGGACCCTGGGTTGGGTGTGAAGTTCCTCCAGTCTGGGCTGACTGATCTTAAGCTGCCAATGGACTGGACAGGTGATGGTCTCAGTGTTGCAACAGCCCTGGGGCCTCCCACAATCGGGCAAGGTTGAGCGAGCATGGTTGGCAGGACAGTTTATAAAATTATCAGTATGTAATATGACTTTGATTTCATCCCACCTGAATTTCAGAATCATCTCAGGAACAGGTTTGAGGCCTTGAACAACTAATGAGCGAAGACCAGATGAGTGTGGGAGGATGTCAAATGTATCATCCAGGAAGAGTGCAAACGGTCATTACAAAGACAGAAGAGGAAGAAAAGACCAAAATGGATGTCAGAAGAAACTCTGAAG
>NW_006399863.1:2474912-2509150 GCF_000299155.1 Elephantulus edwardii | reverse complement strand
CTCAGCACAATGTCCTCCAGGCTCACCCATTTTGAATAATATTGCATGAGTTCCTTGTTTTTCAATGCAGCATAGTATGCCATTGCGTGAATATACCACAGCTTCTCTATCCATTCATTTGTTGATGGGCACCTGGGTTGTTTCCAACTCCTTGCTATTGTGAACAAAGCCACGATAAACATGAGTGTGCAAAATTGTACACTTCTATAGTAAAGTGAAGATGCCCTGGTAACTTAGTTTATATCATGGTACTAATCAAAACATTGGTGGTTCAAATCTACCAGCTGTTCCATGAGAGAAAGATGGTCTATCTCTTCCATTAAGGATTTGCAGCCTCAAAACCCAGTGTGATCTCACTGTGAGTTGAAATTGACTCTATGTCCATGGGTAAGACTGGATGAGGGAGACACTAGATGAGAGGGTCAGTGGTTGAGAGCTCAACTATTAACTAAAAGGTCAGCGGTTTGAACTCATTATCTGTTTAGTGGGAGAAGGATGAGACAGCCTATTTCTATGAAGATTATAAAATCTTGTGGAGCGATTCTGTTCTCTCTTATAAAATTGTCATGAATTGGAATTAACTTAATGGCAGTGAGTTTAATGGATGTGATTGACTGAGTCATTGTTTACTTAAATGGCACTTGAGAAATTTGGAGGGGTTTTTTAGGGGGTGTTTTTTGTTTGTTGTTGGGTTTTGTTTTGTGTGTGTGTGTGTGTGTGTGCCTGTTGTGTATTTCTATTAATAAACAGGTCTGAGGAGAAATTGGATTAAATATATTATCAACTCAATCTTCTTCCTCAAATGACTGGCTGATATAGTAAGACTGCAGCATTACTCATCTATTTGGAGTATCAAGCCTTTGCCTTGAAGAGATTTAGTCTGTCCAGATCAGAAAATGCTGAAGGCTGAGCCTTTGGCATTGAAGTGAGTAACTCCAGGCACACCTGAGACTGCTTCTCTAAGAAAATGAGTTCGTTTGATGTTTTATTTTACTGCTAAAAAGTATTTTGTTTCACTTCCTATTCTAAAGAAATGGATAGAGGTGGCAATCTCTCCAATCCTGGAATCTCTCCACTGACCCGGTTGATTGTATTAAGAAATATATTGACTGAAAACTATTTATTAATTTTAATGAAAGTTTACAGATACTTAGGGTTTCCAGCCATTCATTATTACACTTTTCTCCCTGCCCATCCCCTCCCCCCTAATTCATTCTTCTTGTAAAGAAAAAGAAAAACTCTTTCATTGTTATGCAGTCCCTCCCCTCAAGTCCACTCCACTATGCAGCCTTCACTTTGGACCTCTGTAATGACAAGAATACCCATCCATATGTCCCTTTTAAACAGTTCTCTTCCTCATCTGTTTCAATGCAATATACATCATTCCTCACCTCCTATTCTGTCTTCCCTCAACCCCGATGTCAGTCTCATTTTACAGCAGTGGCCCTATGCAATACTTGTCCTTTTGTGACTTGGCTGTTTCACTCAGCATAATGTCCTCCAGGGTCATCCATTTTGCATAATATTTCATGAGTTCCTTGTTTTTCAATGATGCATAATATTCCATTGTGTGAATATACCAGAGCTTCTCTATTCATTCATTTGTTGCTGGGCACTTGGTTTGTTTCCAGCTCTTTGCTATTATGAACAAAGCCACAATAAACATGGGTTTGCATATATCTGCTTGGGTGGCAGTTATGGTTTCTTTAGGGTAAATTCCCAGTAGTGGAATTGCTGGGTCAATTGGTATATCTATTTGCAACTTTTTGAGAAAGTGCCATACAGCCTTCAATAGTGGTTGCACCATTTTACACTCCCACCAACAATGAATAAGGGTTCCGGTTTCTCCACCACCTTGCCAGCATTTAATGTTTGCTGTTCTGTTAAATTTTGCTATTCTTACTGGGGTAAGATGGTATCTCATAGTTGTTTTGATTTGCATCTTTCTTAGAGCTAGGTTTTTTGAACACTTTTTCATGTGTTTGTTTGCCATCTGAATGCCTTTTTTGGTGAAATGTCTGTTCATATCCTGTGCCCATTTTTCAATTGGGTTATTTGCTTTTATCTTGTGGATATAAGTCCTTTATCTGATATGTCATTACCAAATACTTTTTCCCAAATCTGTGGCTTCCTTTTTTACCCTGTTGGAGAAGTTTTTGAATGTGCATAGAGATTTAATTCTTAGACGGTTCCATTCATCTGTTTTAACTTCTCCTGGTTGTAGATTACTGAAAACAAAATTTAACTTCTGCTATCTCTTAGTTATTTGAGGAGTGGGCAGTATAACCTATCCATTTTTTTAAACCTATCCATTTTTTTTGTTATTGTTATTCTTTTTTTAAAAAAATAATTTTAATGAGCATTTACAGAGATTTTGGATTTCCATTCATTCATTGCAGCATTAACCTGTCCATTTTTTTAACTGATTCTCCAAATAGTCTTTATTTGTCTCTGCATGTTTAGGCACTAAAGTTTCTACATGACAAGGGTTTCCCTTATGGCCATCTTCATGCCTCCAATGTGATGCTAGATGGGGATACTTGCCGGCTGCTAGACCTTGAGAATTCCTTACTGGGCCTTCCGTCCTTCTACCGGTCCTACTTTTCACAGTTCAGGAAAATTAATGTAAGTTGATGGAAAGTAATGACGCACTAGGTTTGTTTTTCATTATAAACTGTCCCCATGGCAGAACCTGTGATCTGCCATGTTGGAAATATATAGTAAGTTTAGGACCATACATCTGGGATGGGGTGGGCCTGTTGATCCTGGTTCTACCACAGAGCATGTCTGTATCCCCAAGAGGCTGAGCTGAAATGAGAGGTGGGGCAGGAGGAGGAGGAGAGTGACTGGTTGGAAAAACATGGAGAGTGTGATCAGTTCCTGTGGTCTGAGCAATGCCTTGTGAGCTTTACAGAAGGCTTCGTTTTTCTCCAGAGTGAGGTTGCCTTTGTTTATCTGTGGAAGCTTGAGTCTTGAGGACAGGATTCATAAAACCAAACTGCAAGGTGGTCATGTCACTGCTGTTTTCTTCCACAGACGCTGGAAAGTGTAGATGTTCACTGCTTTGGCCACTTACTGTATGAAATGACCTACGGACGACCACCAGACTCAGTGCCTGTAGACTCCTTCCCTCCTGCACCGTCCATGGCTGTGGGTCAGTATGGGGTTTGGCACTGTCTCCCACAGTGTGACCCGTAGAGGCTCCTTCCCTTTCCAGAGTCTAGAAAACATCAGACTTCTCCACCACCAGAAATTCTTATCCATTTTAAAAGTAGGACAAGTTTAGTAACTTGCTTCAATACAGTAAAGTGAAAATGTCAGTTTTTCTATTTTCCCCACTATCTCATATCTCAGAGAACTTTTGGAAAAAACCTTGGAAGTTCTCTTAGTTATCTAGTAGTCCTAGAACAGAAATGTCACAAGTGGATGCCTTTAACAAAAAGAAATTTCTTACTATCTAGACTAGAAGTCCAGATACAGGGTCCCTGTTCTAGGGGAAGGCCTGTTTCTCTCTCTGTTGGTTGTTGAGAAAAATCCTTGTTTCTTTCAGCGTCTTTAGGCCAGGAATTCCTTGACTATCTCCATGTGTCCCAGCCTTTCCCAGTGTCAGGGAGCCTGCTTGAGCAGCAGCAACCTGGGTCCCAATTGCACTCCGCTCCTGGCTAGTCTTTCTGGATAGTAGCAGGGTCTCCACTGTAGGTCCTGCACACAGCAGATTGAAACCGCCTAACACTGTGCCGTCTTCACAGTCTGCTGTGCTTAAGCCATTGTTGCAGTTACTGTGTCAGTCCATCTCGTTCAAGGTTTTCCTCTCAGCAAGTTTCCACTTTCCCAAGCATAATGTTTCCTTCCAAAGACTGGCCCTTCCTGACTTCATGCCCCAAATCAGGCAGACAAAGTCTCTCAGGAGTTACAGCATTGCATACATGTGTTTTGAAGAGATACAGTTGATTCCATGACAGAATCAGAAGATATAAGGTGAATGAGTCTAGTGGTGGGTTTTAGGTGTAGAAACAAAAGCCAGGAGCAGGTTTCTTGTAACCATCCTTGGACTCAGATGAGTGAGCTGCAAGAGTCAGACCAGAGCTAGAGGGGGCCTTATAGGAGCAAGAAGGCCCAGTGCTCAGGATGTAGATGGAATAAAACATCCAAGCAAATTGGATCTGAGAGCTCTGTCAGCCTTACCTGAGAGGGCGGAGGCGAGCTGGGAGGCAGGTGGAAGGTACCTTTAAGAAGGTGGGGTGTAGGAACCAATGTGGACATCCAGGAACCCGTCCGTCCTCCTCCATAGCTGGCTCAGCTAGAGTAGAAGGAAGGGAGGGGAGGAGAGGACCACTGTGCCTTTGAGTGTGGAAGTCAACTTTTCATAAATAATAGTTTTGTGCCAAATGAGGTAGTTCCAAGGAAAAAGCCCTCAGGTGGCTTTGTGTTGAGTGTAAGCAGCTGAAACAAAACAGTGACCTGTTAGTGGAGAAAGCCCACAGCTTTTGTTTACAGCATGCAAGGTGCTGGATGATGAAGGATCAACAATTGGCATTTTGTGTGCTGGTTTACATTAAAAACAGGCAAGCGTCAAACTGTCTTTGAGGTTCGGAATTTTGCTTCTGTGTGGTGTTTACTTCTCTGTGAGCAAACACTTTTATGAATGCTATTTGGACTCCGTCCTCCAATAATTCTTTAAATATATATATATTTAGCTTTTCCATCAGCATGCGGTTTCTGAGCCATTTCTTCTGACTCGCCCGGAAATGTCGGCATTGCCAGCGTCCCGTTCCCACCCCCACTCCCCCACGTGTACCATCTGTCTGTGTGTGAAGAGTTTTGACACTGTCTCGAGCAGCCTTCAGACAGTTGTTACAAAGCGGTGTCAAACTTTTCATCACCAAGTGGATTTGCCAGCTTGTTCTGTGGAACTAAAATGTCTATCTGTTCATTTCAAGTGGCCGTGTTGGAGTCCACGCTGTCTTGTGAAGCCTGTAAAAATGGCATGCCTACCGTCTCCCGGCTCTTACAGACGCCGTAAGTCAATCACTCGCCCTGGTTGTGACCTTGAGAACTGTGTTAAAAGACCAGGCCACCGTGCCCACGGGCCTGGTACCATACTCCACACGGGGTTGCCGTCCTCCCCGTCTCGGAGTGACCTGCATGCTGTGGTCACTCTGCAGCATGACTTCACGACCCTTGCCTTGTGACTTCTCTACTGCCTTCGTGTGGTTGCTCGCCTTTAACGTGACTGTTGTTTCCCATGTGTCTCTCCTTGCTAGATGTCAGCACTGTGTGCCCGCGCCTGTGGGTGTTCACATAATCCTCCGTGGAGGCAGTTCTGGAGGAGAGCCCTCCCAAGCAGCTCTCCTTTGTGACCCTCCTTGAGAAACCTGCCAACAGCCCACATCCACGAGCAGTTCACAAGTTCCCAGAGCTTGGAGGGTCTGCCTGCTAGAAGAAGGGCACTCTGTTTCTGGGCTCCCTTGCTTTTATTTATTCACTGGATGTCGTTTTTAAACATCCATGATGTCACACGGGGCTAGGGAGTTAGCCCTCAGAAGGCATTCTCCCTGAAGCAAGGCTGGGTCTAGTTCATCAGAGCAGTGGAGAGATTTTAGGACTTTTTCTTGAAATACCTTTACTGTCTGTCACGCAGCAGCGGTTGGAGGAGTATGGGCCGTCCTGAGACTGGGCATGTTTACCTGGGCAGGTAGCTAGCTGCCTAACTCCCTGAAGTGGAGTTTCCTCAACTATAAAATGGTGATAATACCCTCCACCTCAGAGGCTCCTGGGAGAATCTAAATGAGACAATTCCTACTGCCAGACATTTAATTAGTGCTTATCAAATATTAGTTATGATTACTACTGAGTCGGCTTATATTCCTTGAGCATCGGTTGTGTGACACACTGAGATGTCTTCAGGGCCCTGAACTTCACCTTCCGAGGGAGAGAGAGAAAAGACTGAGCATTGTTGAGATTGCCCCGTGCCATGCAGTGTACCAGGTGCTTTGTCCCCCTGGTTGTTGGGTAACAAAGGGGCTTAACAAACAGTTAGGTGAGGAAACCAGGTAGAGGGCACTTTGTAAGTGTATGTGGCCACTGGTACAAGGAGGTAGACAGCACTTCAGGTCCCCTTTCATTGTTGCAACAGGTTTTTGCCGAAGGTCCATGGCACGCCGGTGGTTTAACACATTGCCGCACACTTTTTAAATTGACGACTATGCTTAAAAACACATTTGCTGTCATTTGTGGCAATGTGTGAATGGTGGTTAACATGTTAGACTGTTAGCCAGATGGTGACAGTTCAAATACACCCACCACTTGAAGACCTGACGAAGGGCTGCCATGAATCAGGATTGATGATGGCAGTGGGTTTAGTTTTTGTTTAGTTGATTGGTTAAGTGCCTGGCTACTAACAGAAAGGTCAGTGGTTTGAACCCACCAGCTGCTCTGAGGAGAAAGACATGGTGATCTGCACCCATAAAGTTCCAGCCTAGGAAGTCCTGTGGACACTTCTGTCATCCAGGGTCACTCTGAGTCAGAACGGACTCAGCCACACATGACAGCTGTGATGCAGGCTGTCCGAAGTCCAGGGAAGACTAAGCTCCAGCCTGAGACACCCGAGCGTCTCCCTCTGAACCCTCATTAAAACAACATAAACGTGGAAAAATACGTTCAATTAAGAGGGAGGATAAAAGACAAACTTTTAGAACAAAATGTGTTTGTAGCGAGGGAGCAACATGTACTCTTGTAGATTTGTTTGAGTTTGCATTTGCACCTCCCACTCCAGAGCTCTGACATTTTCTTCAAATATTTTTTTCTTTCTCCTCTGTAGGCTCCCAGCCTTAAAAGGAGGAGTATTTTTAAAAGTGTGAACTATGTTCAGTTAAACTTTACCTTCTAGAAGTAAGGGGCCTAAGAAGGGATGAGTTTTCTCACCACCCCCAAAGCCATTTGGGCATTATGGGGGAAAGTCAACTGCCATTTCTACTTGTGATGCATTTCCTGGATTTCTTTTTAAAAGTTAAATATTCAAGGAAGGGCTATTGTTTTTCATAAAAAAAAAATTTGAGAGAGAAATGATATGATCTAGCAACTGCTATTCTTTTATGAGAGCATGAGAAACTTTTTATTAAAAGAAAATTATTTACTTGCTAGATTAAAATCGGGACAACTCCTTTCCACTTACTTAACCACTTTTGTTCTAGTGCACTGTAGACTAGATCTTATCATCCTTTCAGGCAAAAAAGAAAAGCAGTTATTCGGTTTAGAAAATACTTACTATGTATATTACTTTTGAAAGTAGTTTTTGTTTCTAACTGTTAATTAAATGACCACATAGGATAAGAGGACTGTTCCTATGGTTGGGAAATTAATCCAATCCCCCAAGGTAGTGAGGGGTGCATTCGGGTTTCCCTGAAGTCAGGGAAACTCCTGTAAACTCCCATAAGTTTGTTGATAAATGTAAATGCTAAATTGAACTCAAGGTGCAGACATGGGGGGGGGGCGAGAGAGCACATGAGCTAAAATTGTCTTAATTTGTTTTGATTTGGTTCTGAGAGTGCACCCGGTTTAAGGAAATTTTCCCCTTCTTTTGTTTGATTCCTTTGCAGACTCTTCAGTGATGTTTTACTAACCACTTCTGAAAAGCCACAGTTTAAGGTAAAGCAAATCTTAGCATTTTTGAGATTGTGACGTTAAAAAGTTGACTTTGCAATTTAACTTTTTTTTAACAAAAAAAAAAAAAAGACACCATATTTAGAATAGGAAAAAGTTGAAAGCCATCTAATCTACAGTTAGAAATAAATTTCATCAGCTATGGCACATAAGTTTGCCAAACTGCTTTTTATTTCACAAAGATAAAATTGCAATATGACATTGCAATATCATGGAAAATTATTGTGATGTCATTAGGAGGCAAAGATGAATGAGGCTCTGTCACACATACTTTGGGCATGTTGCTAGGAGCAACTATTCCCTGGAAAGGGACCTCATGCTTGGAAAGATGGAACTTCAGTGGAAGAGAGAAAGATCCCCAGTTTACATAAACTAACATGGTGACTTCTGCAGTGGGCTCAAGTGTATCAGAGATGATGAGGTTGGCACAGAATAGGACAGGGCTCAGATCTGTTGTTTATTGAGCAGTTGTGAGTTGTACTCAACTTGACAGCACCTAATAACAACAACAAGCAGGGATAAAAAAGTATATCTAGTATAGTGTGTAAAAGATTCTTTGCCTAGAAAAATTATTGGAAGGAAATACCCTGGGAAGCAGTGGTGTCATGTGGTGATATAGGCTTTGAAACCTGAAACACCGGACTGATGCCTAACCTTTTTTTTTTAATGAATTTTAATGAAAGTTTACAAAGTTTAGTGTTTCCAGTCATTCACTGTTGCACTTTTCTCCCTGCCCACCCCCACCCCCAATTCACTCTTTTCCTTGAAAAGTAAAAGAAAAACTCTTTAATGGTTATGCAGTCCCTCCCCCCAAGTCCACTCCACTGTTCAGACTTCATTCTGGACTCCTGTCATGATAATAATACCTAATCATATATCCCTTTTAAACAGTTCTCTCCCTCATCTGTTTCAATGCAGTATATATCATTCCTCCCCTCCTTCTCAGCCTTTCCTAAACCCGAATGTCAGTCCATTTTATGACAGTGGCCCTATGCAATAGTTGTCCTTTCGTGACTGAGATATTTCATTCAGCATAATGTCCTCCAGGTTCATCCATTTTGCATAATATTTCATGAGTTCCTTGTTTTTCAATGCTACATAATATTCCATTGTGTGAATATACCAGAGCTTCTCTATCCATTCTTTTGTTGATGGGTACTTGGGTTGTTTCCAGCTCTTTGCTATTGTGAACAAAGCCACAATAAACATGGGTGTGCATTAACTTTTTTTTAAATGGATTCATTTTATTGAGTTAAAAGCTTACAAAAAAGTCTACTGGCCCCTCCCTCCCTGCTCCCCACTGCACACTCCCCTTCCATCTAACAAAAACTCTTGAAGGTCCACAAACACTCTAAGTCACTGGTTTCCCACAAGGCACAAAAGGGTAGTGACTTCCAGAGGATCCTTTGTTCGGAGCAGCAGGACAGTTAGTGCTGGGCATCTTGTACAAATGGTGGCTGAGAGCGCCCATCCATTCACTCAGACACTGGGATCTTCCTTTCTCCAGAGGAAGGACTAGGCGCTAGGCCCACAGTACTCATTGCAGATGAACTAGAAGAGGGTGATGAGGGAGGCCACACTAAACCAGCAATGGAAGGCAGCCCCGGGTGTGCTCATCGTGGGCCAGGATGGCCTTGAGGTGCAGCGTGTGCTACAGTACGTGAGGTCAGTGGAGAGGTGGAGCAGGGCTGATGGGCTGTGTCACCGTGGTGGAGAGTGTGTGGCCTTGGGGTGCTAAGGTCAACTCCACAGGGTCGTCCAGGCAGCCAGCTTCACTGGCGTAGATCATGACAGGCTAGCCGTGGGACTCCGTGGACATGTGCAGGTAGGACTTGCCTTGCCCATCTGTGAGTACTGCTAGACTGATGCGGTCTTTCTTGTAGCAGATGCCACGTAGCAAGTAGCTGCTATGCAGCTCCTCAGGGTTGGCCTGGAACTGGAGGTGGTTCTTGGTGAACTGCATTCCACCGAAGCTGAGCACCATGAGCTATGTCATGCCCAGGGCACCCACTTTCCCCAGCCCCTTTCAGCCATGCTTCTGCAAGGTCAGCTTCCACAGGGCAGGCAGCTGCAGAATCTGCTGCTCTGTGGACAGCTGCCCAGGCTGGAAGTTTTCACATGCATGGAGACGTGGCCACTGAAGTAGTGATCTTCGTGGTTGAGTGTAGACTCCATCAGGTCTCCCTCCTGGTGCTCAGGACGGGGCTAAGCAGCAGCGCTGGGGAGCAAGAGCACATATAGTACAGTGTCAGGTCCACGGTCAGGTTGACCAGCATGTGAGTGCCCATGATCTTCATTTCCACTCCTGGGTTAAAGAGCTGGGCCCAGAGACACTGGTGGTCCTGAAGTAATTCATTCACTGGCTTCTCTAGGAGTCTCAGCATTTCCTTTCAGGCCAAGTGCTGGAGTGTTTTGAGTTCCTTGGCTGTTTTGCTCTTAAGAACCAGAGGGTTCACAGGATTGGAGATATGGACCACCTCCAGCACTGTCTCACCCATTTGTGTCCTGGCAGCCACCTGGAGCCTGGTCACTAATTCTTGGCGGTCACCATTACCAGGTGCACCAGTCCCATGAACAAAGGTGGGGACTGGCTGGAGTAGAGGAGGAAGTGATGGTCTCCATTGTTCTCCAGGGTGCTGGCGAAGGCTGTGGGACCTGGGCCAGTAGTGGGTCCCACAGTCTGCAGGGCGGTCCCACACCCCATGGGCTTGTGGAGCTGCATGTGCCGCAGGTGGTCATGAGGGCAGCCTGGTGAGCCAGGAAGTTCTGCTGAAGTGGCTCTCAGTTACAGCCAGTCCCCCTCGTCACTGCTGCAGACACATCAGGCTTCTGGGCACCCCGCTCACCAGCCTGGCCCAGATCATGCCTAACTATGCCCAGGTGGCAGCCACTGCAGTAGCCGTCACTGCCACTTCCACCTTTTCTGTTTCCCTAACTCTATTGTTAAGATTTCAGAAATTTCTCTAGGCCTGAGCTCAGGTGAGTGGAGGGAGTTGGGCTGCTAAACTAAAGGAGTTACTGCCCTGGCGTTTGAATCCACCAGTGGCTCTAAGGCGGAAGGATAGACAGTCTCCTCTCGTGTAGTCTACAGCCCCTGAAAACGCACTGGAGGGCCAGCTGTAAGCCAGTTCCAACTCAGCAGCAGTGAGTTGATTTGGTCTGTACCGAGGTCTCAAGCTCAGCATTTGACCTTTGGATCAGTTAATTCTTTGCAGTAAGAGTCTGTACTATGTATTGTAGGATATTTAGCAGCCTCCCTTGTCCATGTCCACTAGATATCAATACCTGTGTCCACCCCAAGTTGTAACAACTAAAAATAACTTTACACCATGGCCCTTGGGTGCTAGGAGTTAGCTCGCCATAGGATTACTTGAGTTTGTGGAGTGCAGAAAGGAATTTTTCCACAAAGAAAATCCCTGTGAATAGCTGAGGTTGTAAAATACTATAATTACCTGGATTTTTGTAGGTGATCTCAAGTGGTGCTTTAATGCTGTGTGTTCATTGTTAGAAATGTTAGAGTGAAGAGTATACTGGGGACACCAGAAAGGTCTCGGGTAGGATTTGTGTGAACGGTTTGTGAATGATTGTTCCAGATGACCTCCTTTTGATAAACAGCTGCTCCCTCTTTGAAACCCATCGATTAAATAGATCCCGTACTTCCTGTCTCTTCCAGATCCCCACAAAGTTAAAAGAGGCATTGAGAATTGCCAAAGAATGTATAGAAAAGAGACTAATTGAAGAGCAAAAGCAGGTAAATTGCTCATCCCATTCCCCATTGCCCTCTGATTTTTCCGTCTCCCTGTCGTCAGCAGATCCCACCATGGTGTTGACAGTGGTTGGCTCCTGACTTACTGTTCATCCACAAATGATTCCTTCACATTTGCTCTGAAGGGGCCCAGCTAACTGCTGGGACACAGAGCAGAATGCCTCACATGGTCCTGCCCTCTAGGAGCTCAGTAGGGACACCAAGCAAGTCCACAGAGGGTAATCGTCCTGTGTGGTGAGGGGCCCCTCAGGAGATGGTGGACACAGGCCACACTTGGCTTCTTCAGGAGAGGGAAAGGCAGCAAGGAACCCAAAGAAGTGAGAAAGGCCTGCTTCCTCCGATATGTATGCTTCTCCCAAGCGTCCAGACCCTCCCAAGCCAGGGTCCAGCATTCTGGGTGAAGAGAGAGTCCTATCCAAATAATATGATCTGACAAAACACATTGGGGAAGATTTTCATTAGCAAAATGCCTTATGAAGGATTGTTTACATTTGTGGTGGGTTGTTCTCTCTTCTAGATTCACCAGCATCGAAGACTGACAAGAGCACAGTCCCACCATGGCTCTGAGGAGGAAAGGAAAAAGAGAAAGATTTTAGCTCGAAAGGTGAGCCTGACATCTCTCTGGATTTCCTCTCTGAATCTTGACTTCATGTGAACTAAGTTCAGGGTAAAACGGTGCGCATTTAGTTAATGGCAGATTTGGGGCTAGAGCTCCGTGAATGCTAAAATTATTTCCAGATGACTGCTTTGCAGCTTTTAAAAAAGAGCCACATACTATGAGCCGAGAAATGGACCATGTAGTCCCCTGGCGCACTGGGCTGCTTGTGTACTGTAACTCGGGGGAGTGATTGGCCTGAGATAGCAAATTCCACATTCTTGGTTTTATTTTCCCCTTTAGTTTTGCCTTGTGGCTTCTTCACTGTATTAAGTTATGAAGCCACATATGACCTTGCCTGTAACTAGTTTAGCTGTGTGCCTGGAAAATATTCTTCATTCTAAGTTGCAGCCTTGCCATGTTTGTTCACTGCTTTTCCTCCCCCTTCTTGTATTTACAAAGAAGTCAAAACGATCTGCTATTGAGAACAGTGAAGAACACTCAGCAAAATACAACAATTCCAATAATTCAGGTAAGTGGCTTTGCCTGTGGAAGGGCCCCGCCCCCAGGAGTCTGGAGCAGGAGTTTTGGTCAAGAGCCTGGTGGGATTCTTGTGACCACTGTCACAGTGAACGCAGAGGACACAGAGCTCCGCCTGTAATGAGCAGCCGAGGGCCAATCATGAGGTCACAGAATGCAAGGTCTGAAGGAACCCTCGGGACTGTTGACTCATCCGTTCTCTTTACCAACGTTAAGAATCGATCAGCCAAAGACGCAGGAGCACAGTCACAGTCAGGAAAATGGACTGGACTTAAAATGCAGGGTCTCCAGGTTTTCAGTGGAGCCTGCAGGCGCAAAAGTGACCTTAGATCCTTCTCTCTGCCCTGAGCACCAGGTGGTGGGCGGGCAGGGTGGGATGGTGAGAAGCGCCAGCCCCGAGAGTGCAGCTCTGCTGACCTCGGGCCTCAGCGTCCCCATTTTTTAAAATCAGGGCCAGATCTCTTGGGGACTTTTAACATCTTCTGGCTTATGAATCTTTGAGGTGGCGAATCAGGAAGGGGCCGTTTCCTCCTAACCTAGACAACTTTGATTTAGCCTTGGACCGCCCAGGGAAGAGGAGGCTTTTTACGCTGAAGGATAGTTGAGTGTTCTTTTAGGCAAGGAAGAGTCCAGCTCACTTCCTAGCAAATGTAATAAATCTATACAAAGTATGTGGTGTTTGGGAATGTCACAAAATTCCAGATAAGAAAAGGCCACATACTGACCACACTGACTCTATTTCATATTAGATGAAACCAAAACCTATAATCATCAAGTCCATTCAGTTTGATTCCCACTCATTACAACATTATCGGACAGAATAGGAGGAGCGATCCTAGAGATGTCAAGACCATAATCCTAAAATAACCCAAATAAACAATAACAAAAAACCAAACAGGCAGTTACCTGTTTCTCCCTTAGAGCAGCTGTTCAGGTTCAAACAGCCAACCTTTCATGTAGTAGCTGAGTCCTTAACCACTCTGCGGCCGGGGCCTCCTTACCTCGTTGACTGTAGCAGCTGATGAAAGGGAAATCCTCCAAAAAGCGCTGCTGGGTTGACACTGTGGAAAATCCCTCTTCCTTTGGAGAGAGCCCCGTGGATTACTCTGTACCCCTCTGTGCCTGGCCACTGAGTTGCACTTGTCTCTACCAAGGAGCCCCAGCAGTGCAGTCTTAAGGAAGATGTGCTGCTCACCCAAAGGTCCCACCTTTCTGTGGGTTCACTGCACGGAGAAAGATGGCATGTCTCGTGTGCAGTTTAGTGCCTTGAAAACTTGCTGGAGGGTCAGCTGTGAGTTGGCTCTGACTTGACAGAGCAGATGAGTGGGCGGGTGTGAGTTTTACCTGGAGGGAGTTTGGAGTCAGGTAAGAGGACTACGGCCAAATGCATACGCTGTTGGTTGAACAGAACTGACTTGAGAATGGCAGGCTGTGGGCGGCAGCAGAGGGCCATGAGCCTTCAGTGGCCTGGGAGGAAGTGGATCTCGTACTGGGTGGAAAGCTCTGGTTGTCCAGTGCAGCCTCTCAGTTTTCTCTCCCCTGCCACCATTTTCCATTTGCTATTGGTCAATTTTGGCTCAGGGAGTGCTGGGATAGTATAGATAGTTAACACACTTGGTCATTAACAGAAAGGTTGGAGGTTTGAGTCCAGGGAGAGGTCTCAGGCAGCCTACTTCCAAGAGATCAGCCATCGGAAACCTGAGGGGAACCCAGATCTAGTCTGACACAACAGGGTGGCATCTGAAGTTGGAGTTCAACCCTAACTGTTTAGTTTAGTTATAAATTACTATAAGATCCATGCACCAAGCCAAATGCAGGCTCTGACGCAACTGTGGGTCCCAGCTTGGACCAAATGCCAGGTGTTTTTCTGTAGTGCCCATGAAGGCTTCTCTGTTTTTTCTTAGCAGGATCTGGGGCCAGCTCACCACTTACATCCCCGTCATCGCCGACCCCACCCTCTACAGCAGGTTAGTAACAGAGGTAAACATGCTCCCTGCCTCCTTCCCACCAATGTCTACAGGGAGGACCAGGATGCTTACTCTCCCTCCCTTGGCCCGGACATTTCAGGGTTGGGTAACACCAGCCTTCTTAAGGAAAGCCAGCAGGAGGGCAAAGAATCAGTGTCAGCTGGGAGGGCAGAGGGTCTAGGTTCCCAAACATCTAGATCTCACATGAAATGAAATGGATACAGGACCTCTAACTGCCCTCTGGCTCAGGCCTAATGTGTTTGCTGAAAAGCCTCAGCTCACAGCTTATCCTGGGACTATTCAACTGAACAAAACAAATGCTGCTGCCCAGGGGCCCTGTCCTGCTGAGCGCCCACCCCATGGAGCCCATCATAACACCAGCTTTGTCACGGTGCAAGTCTGATGAAATACCTAAGTGTGAAAATGAAAGACACAGGCGAGTCTCTGATTTCCTGAGAACTGTTTGTGCTCTGTTCTGCTCTGTAATGCATTTAATTACCTGACTCTTTTTCTGGGCCTGGACTTTGATTCTCCCTTGTGAATTGAATCTGATACTATCAGTTTTGCTTGAGAAATGTAAAAAGAATTTATCTCGGGCATCCTTATAAAAATAGTCTATAATTCTTGGAGTGGTTCCATAAGGCTATCTGTGTTCCTTTCTGGACTAACATCTCTCTCTCAAGCATTTTGCAAGCCCAGTGGGAACACAATGGGATGCCAGTAGCTCCTTTGGCTTCTTAAATGAACTGGATGTTCTGGCTGCGCGAGGAGCTGTTTTCTGCCACTCAGACCTTTTCTGCTCTGTTGGGAGGGTCTGAGCAGCCATATGAAGGGAGAGTCAGAGGCTGACGTTGATGCGTGAGTTTATGATACCACATTCATTAAGGTGGCACCTGGGAACTACCAAGAGTGTTTCAGACAGCTTCCCAATGACCTTCCTAAAAATGACAGCAAGCCAGTTTTGGACAACTTGCTTCTGGCTGAGGATGGCTACTAGTCTAGTGGTTTATGACAGAAAGGATTCAGGGGCCAGAACTTGTTTTAAATCACAAAAGACCAGGTTTATAGGGATGGTATTGTCTTTTCTGTCTGTTTGTCAGCATATTTTACAAGAAAACTCCTGGTTATTGACCAACCTCAGAAATAGACTTCTTTGCTTTTTATAGGATTGACCTATATAGGCAAGGATGGTGAAACTTCCTCTCACACACTTTGGGCATGTTGTCAGGAGGGGACCAGTCCTTGAGTACAGACATTATGCTGGGAAAGGTGAAGGGTCGGAGGAGGAGGAAGGGAAGACCCTCAATGAGATAGATTGACACAGTAACTGTGACAGTGGGCTTGAGTAGGTCAAAGATCATGATGGTGACACAGGCTAGGACGTGCTTCAGACCTGTTGTCCGTAGGGTCGCTATGACTTGATGGCACCTAAACAGCAAAAATATAGGCTAATAGAAATACCTAGAGATCTACTGCTCAGACCATGCTAAGCCGTTTCCTAGAAGGTAAGAGTCCTTAGGATATTAGATTCACCCCACTTGGCCGTCTGAAGGAGAGGACCCCTGCTGTGTGCCGAGGAGTCCTTCTGATGTACAGTGAGTGCCCTTCAGCATGGAGGGGGACTGCTCCATAGGGTTTCCTAGCCTGTAATCTTCTCCGGTGGCAGATTCGCATCAGATGAGGTCACTTGTAGAATAAGAGAGGAAGAGAAAAGAATCCTCTTCTGCCATCATGCTTGGCAAGGTGGACGGTCGGTGAAGGAGAGGAAGACCTTCCTTCCACCACATAGGTTGACACAGTGACTACAGCAACGGGCTTGAGAGTGTTGGGTCGGAGATTGTGAGGATGGCACAGGACAGGACAGAATTCAGATCTCTTGTCTATAGGGTTACTACTCAACTAGACCTATTAACAACTTCTGCCGTGAGAGTTATGTTGAAAAGACTTCATTGATTGAGGTGAGTCAGAGCAGCAGGGGGTACCACTGTAAAGCTGGTAACACCTGTCCTGAAGGGGAGTGGTGGGGGATGAGAGGTTCCCCACAAACATTGTCTCCCCCTTTCCTTTGTCTCCATACATGTTTTATTGATGAAATCATTGATTCAGCCCCAGACTCTGTGCTCTGACCTTTACTGGGCATTTGCTGTTAACATATGTCATAAAAATGGAAAAGGACATCATGCTTGGAAGGGTGGAGGGACAACGCAAGAGAGGAAGACCCTGGATGAGATGGATTGACCAATGACTGAGGAAATGGGGGTAGTTGTGTCAGAGAGAGTAAGGTTGGCTCAGGATAGAGCAGGGTTCAGAGCTGTTGTACATAGGGTCTCAATGAGTCACAAGCTGCTCGTTGACACATAACAACAAATACTAAGCAGCCCTGGTGGTGTAGTCCACAGGGCGTTGTGCTGTTAACGTAAAGGCCATGGATTCAAATCCACCGGTGGCTCCTTGGGAGGAAGCTGGACCCTGTCCCCTTGAGGATGTACAACCTTAGAAACCCCACGGAAGGTTAGCTACGAGTCAACTCCAACTTGATGGTAATGAGAGAGAGACTGTTAAGCAAGGAAGCTCTGGTGCGGTTGTCTGTGGAAAGCTGTGCTGTTAGCCTCTGTTAGCCTAAAGGCTGCTCCAGAGGAAGATGGGTGTTCTCTTCCCATTTCCCTTTACAACTTTGAGAACCTGGTGGAGGGTCACTATGAGCCAGAATTAACTGGACGACAGTGAGTGAATGATCGTAAGCAAAGGAACCCTGGTAGTGGAGAGTGGCTAGTGCTCAACCGTTAACTGAAAGACTGGTGGGTGGTTAACCCCCAGCTTCTCCCCAGGAGGAAGATGCAGCGACCTCCTTCCACAAAGATTTGCAGGCCCACAAACCCTGCAAGCTGCTCTGCTCTGTCCTTTGTGGTCACTGCAAGCTGGAATCAACGCTTCACACGCAGCAGCAGCAACAACATTCAACCTTGACCTGTCAGCCTAGGATGTCTAGCCCTAAATGAAGCATCCATGATGATGAGTTTATTCGTTGTTACTTAGGATGCATTTATTGAGTGCCTGCTGTGTGCCAGGCCTTGTGCTCAGCACAGGATGCATCAACGAGGCCTGACAGAGTCACATTTCTGGTTCCTGTCAGGAGCTCTAAAATCATTGACACAATTTAGGCAGACGCTTTCCATGAAGCCCACTTAGAGTTCTTTTCCTAGTGGCTTTCTTCTTAAGCAGAGGATGTCCATCTGAAGCTCTCCCGCTAGTCCACCAATAAGCAAAATCCTTAGTTACTACTCTGTGCCAGTCACTGGGGAGATAGAAACTGGTCACTGAACTCCTAGGGGCTTCTCAGTCCGTCCTGTGGCTTCTCACGGACCTTCTCAAGGCCTTAGTGGAGTGAGGACAGGACTCTCAGTCTGCAGGTGATGTCTTCTGTCAGGTCAACTTCAGAATGGGAGGCAGGGATTTCATCTGGCTCTTTCTCACCAGAATCCCCTTAACTCTGATTTGCATCTTTGTCAGGTGGAGATTCAGAATCCTTGCCTCCAAGGAGCAGCCTGGCTTCACCCTCTCCAGGATGAACCTATTTGTTCTCCTAGCAGTCCATGGTATATTCAGTACTCTTCTCCAACACCACAGCTCAAAAGCATCAATTCTCCTTCTGTCATCCCTAGTCATTGTCCAGCTCTCTGATGCATAGGAAGTAATTGCAGAGACCATGGCCTGTATCTTGATACAGCGCACCTTAGTCTCTGGATTGACACCGTTGCTCTTCACTACTTTGAAGAGATCCCTGATAGCAGACTTTTCCAGTGCAATTTGTCTTTTCATTTCCTGGCTGCTGGTATCAAGAATGTTGATTGTAGTGCCAAGCAAACTGAAGCGGTCAACAATCTTGATCTTTTCACCATCTATCATGATGCTGCCAAACTGCCTAATGGTGAGAATCATTGTTTTCTCGATGTTGAGCTTCAATCCATATTGAAGGCTACAGTCCTTGACCTTCTGCAGCAAGTGCTTCAGGTCCTCCTCAGTTTCAGCAAGCAGTGTTATGTCTTCTGCATAATGCAGATTGTTGATGAATCTACCTCCAATCCTGATGCCACATTTCTCCTCATAGAGCCCAGCCTCCTGGATAATCTGTTCTTCATATAGATTGAAAAGATATGAAGATAGGACACATCCTTGGTGCACACCCTTCCCAATTTTGAATCATGTAGTGTTTCCTTGCTCTGTTCTGACAACTGTCTCCTGGTGTAAGTATAGGTTTCGCACAAGCACAATCAAGTGTTCTGGAATTCCCATTCTTCTCAGAGTCAGCCAGTTTGTTGTGATCCACATAGTCAAATGCCTTTGTATAGTCAATGAAACACAGATAGACATTCTTCTACTACTCTCTGCTTTCAGCCAAGATCCATGTGGCATTAGTTATAATATCCATAGTACCACGGTGTCTTCTAAATCCAGCCCGCACTTCTGGCAGTTCTTTGTAGACGTGCTTTTCCAGTCATTTTTGGATAATCTTCAGCAGAATTTTGCTTGCATGTGATATCAGTGATACTGTTTGATAATTTCCACCCTCTGTCAGGTCACCTTTTTTTGGAATGGGAACAAATATAAATCTCTTCCAGTCAGTAGGCCAGGTGGCTGTCCTCCAGATTTCTTGGCACAACTTGGTGAGCACATCCAGGGCAGCATCTGTTTGTTTGAATATGTCAATCAGTCAGTATGCCATTAATTCCTGGGGTCTTGTATTTTGCCAGTTCTTTCAGAGCAGCTTGAACTTCTTCCTTCATCACCACAGGTTCTTGCTCAACGTTTGATGAGATTCTTCTGTGTCTGCCAATTCCTTTTCCTACAGTGACTCTGTATACTCTTTCTATCTTTTTTTAATGCTTCCTGGACCATTTAATATTCTGCCCAAAGCATACTTAAGTTTATTGCAACTCAAGGTTTGAATTTGTTCTTCAATCCCTTCAGATTAAGAAATGGTTTTTAGATTTTTTTTTTAAATATATGCTTACCTAGGAACTTCCATGTCCTTGAGGATGATGAAGAGTAGTGTTCATAAGAGATAAAGGAAAATCCATTGTCCAGGGCTAGGACATTGTTGCTAATTTTTTCTTAAAGAGAAGTCTGCTAAAAGTAGCACCTCAGATTCACGCCAACCTGGGAGCCCTTGAGACCTGCCCCATGGGTCAGGAAATCTAAGCGTGACAGACACCACTTGTCCTGGGGCCTCGGGCAAGCCACTGACCTCCTGCACTGAAGAGTTCTCATTTGTAAATGATAATAGCAATGTCTGCCTTATCAGGTTATTATAAAGATTTTAGTGCATGCATAAAGATTTTGGTCCCTAGTATGACCTCATTACCTACCAGAAGATCTTGAATTTTCATGTTTGATTAGTTCTGTAAAAGTAAGATGGAAAGACCTTCTGACAAGCTGCTTCTAGAAGCATCCTTGAATTCCACCATGGATCCTGTCTCAGGACGGCTTGCTCTACAATAGACCAACAGCCAACAAGTCAACCAGACAAGATCATTTTGGCAGCAATGTCTTTTGTCTCGAAAGCATCTCTTTTAAGCACATTTATGGTAAATGTTAGATAGCGAAAGAATGGAGGGCAAGAGAGAAGGGTCTGAGAGGGACCTGACCAAGTGACCTCACCACAAGCGGAGCAGTTAAGGGCAGTTTCTTCTTATAGGGTTTTCAAGGAGGGGTTTTAGGGAAAGCTAGGGAGCTCTGGAGGCCTAATGGCAAGAAACTGTTCTGCAGTCCCAAAGGCACACGGTTCAAGGCCACTAGCTGTTCCACAGGAGAAGGATGGGTAATCTCCTCCTATGTGATTAACTGCCTCTGAAAACTTGCTGGAGGGTCAGCTATGGGTCAATCTGACTCAATGGTACAGAACCACAACCAGGGAGGACAGAGCCTTAATAGGATCCATTGTCCAGTCAGGTTTTTATTTGTCTGCTTTAGATGTTCAGACCTGGGAGCCACTGTCACATTATTCCTCCAGAAACTAAGGGTCATCTTAAGGGAGCCTGATGGTGTAGCTCAGTACATGTGGATTACTAACCAGAAGTTCAGCAGTTTGAGTCAGCCACTCTATGAATGAAGCAGTCACTTCCCATAATGATCACAGCCTCGGAAACCTGATGAAGGTCCCCCTGAATCAGACTCAGCTTGATAGCAATGGCAGGAGAGGGTTTAAGGTTATTACTTTGTTGTTGTATCCTGTCAAGTTGGAACCGACTCATTGCTGACCTTCGAGCAGGTTTTCAGAAGCCATAACTTACGCAGGAGGAGATTGCCCATCTTTCTCCCACAGAGCAGCTGGTGGATTCAAGCCGAATGCCTTGGGGTAACCACACCACCCCCTACCACCAGGCCACCAGAGCTTAAGCACTTTATTACTTTTAGGTAAGGGTAAAAATGATAGCTGTTTCTAAGAGAGGGGAGTCTCATAAACCCTTTTGGACACTTGTTAATGGGGAGAGCCCCTCCTTTTTCATACTGCAAGCCACTCTCCAGAGCATCTCCTTGAAGCCATTTCCAAATCTATGAGAGAAACGTCACTTCCCTAAATCTGGTAATAATTCCTTTGAGTGAAACAGGATTTTCTAAAACTCTTGTGCTGAAACTCCTGTTTTCTTAGTGAGAATATGCTTAGCACTTTCATTTCTGCTAAAGGTTATATTTTCTACTTCTAGAAGGTCACTCTTGCATGGAATTTAAAATTCCTTATCCTGACTTATTTCCTGGTAAATGTCAGTAACTAATATTTACATTCTCTATTCCAAGAGCTTAGTGATTTAGACGGTCCCCATTTGCATATACTCATGCAAATAATGTCTCCCAGTGCTACTTGATGGTTAAAGTGCTGGACTGCTAATGAAAAAGTAAGCGGGTTCAAACTCATCCGCTCCTCTGTGGCGAAGATGTAGCAGCCGGCCTTCATAAAGACTTACCACCTTTGTTACCCATGGGGCATTTCTGCACTGTTTTTTAGTATTACTCAGAGTTAGAATTGACGATACTGGGTTTGATGTGGGATTTTGGAGAGAAGAGTATTTAATCACACTTAAAGAGTAACTTGGCTTTACATTTAAAAAAAAAAAAAACAAACCAAAAAACACCAGGGAGCTCTGGTGGCCTAGTGGCAAGATGTTGCACTGCAATCCCAGAAGTATGCGGTTCAAATCCACCAGATGCTCTGCTGGAGAAGGAGGGGGCAATCTCCTCCTGTACCAGTCAGATCTGATTTGACGGTACACGTAAAAAGAATACAATTAAAAAAATAAAATAAAATAAAAAATGTATTTAAAAAAAAAACAACAAAAAACCCACCAGGTTTACCAAAGAGTGTTTCAGGAAATCTAAGCAAGCAGAAAGTTTTATATTGTTAGCTTTTAGTACTGTATCTAATACCTTCTTAAGCATTTCTTTTCTCCCCGGCACCTAAGTAATTTATACCTACTGCTTTTTAAATTCCCACTTAAGTTCATTAATTCCTAGTCAGGGAGAGTGATTATTTTACATCTCCATTTTACAGATAAAGAAACTGAGACGCTAGCATTAATAAAGGACTTGACCAAAGTTGCACAGTTAGGGAATGCTAGACATAGGGCTGAGACTTGGGTCTGTTTTCATTTTTAACCATAATTTAGTGTTGAGTGTCTGCCCTCTTCACAGTGCCCTCCAGGGTCCATGCTGATAATACTGTGCTTTCTGGAAGAGAACCAACTTGCCATGTAGATTAGACAACCTGGACATAAGTCTGAACCCAGACCACTCCAGTTGCTGGACAAGTCATTTTTCTTCTTTGATGCTGTTTTTGTTTTTAAGAATACTGCTTCTTAGTGAATAGATACTGTTCACAACAAGGCTTTGTGAAATGTAAAGTGCTTTCAGGTATATGCCACAAATGTCCCCGCAGCCAGAATTCTAGGTCCTCATGCTGCTGCATAGACTTTAAAGCAATTGTTTTAGAAAGACAGATGTGGCAGTTTGTTGAAACTGCAGTTTTTAGAAATGAATGAGGAGAAAGGGAAGCTGAGAAACTGGGCAGCTGAAGAAGAGGAAAGCAGCCTGGTGAACACAGAGTGGCAGGACTGGGAACAGGAAGGCAGGCTAGAGTTTATAAGACACAAAAGACATGAGGTAGAATCTTAGAGCTTCTAGAATCTACTCAGGCGGATCAAAGCCTGAAACTCACTCTAGGTTCAAAATTGATGCCTAGCAGTAAGAATTACCTTTTTTTCCTCTCCTCAAAACCTGTCCCTACACTTACTAGTCACCATCCTTTGGAAGAGCAGACCTGCCCTGGGGGTTTTCTGGGGTGAGTGGGGGCCTGTGTTCTCACTGCCTGCTGCTGCCCTTCCAAGCCCGCTCAGCCCTCCTTCCCATTCCCAGGCCACAGCGAAGCTCCTCCCTGGCATGGCTGGCACGGGTGGGGCACTGCCCCAGCATCCTTGGTGTCTTCCAGAGCTGTTCCCTATGGCATGGTTTTTACCCCATGCTTCCTAGGGGCTTTCCTGCCCCTCACCAGGAATTACCCTCTGGACAATGGGGCTGAGCTGGTTCTTTAAGAACTCTGTGCTTAACAGGGAAAACATTTATCCTCTTAAATGGGTAAAACCTGCACTTAAGTGCTAGCCCACTCATTCTTAGGGTCCTTAAGGTTGCTAGTTTTATCTTTGTAAGAGCTTTCCCTGGAATCTAGTCACTTAAAAAGAAAGACAAGACACGTGTTGGCGTCACCATTTTCCTTTTGTCAGTGGTCTTAGAGCCTTTAGGAAGGAGATGCTGGTCCTCGAGCTCGCTCACTGCCTGCTCAGCAGAGGGACCACTGCTCCTTTCCGGAAGGTGCCTGCACAAGCTCATCACCTGCCCTGTGCACACCTCAGAGAGCCTGGTGGCACAGTGGTTAAGCACTTGGCTATGAGCCAAAAGGCCAGCAGTTTAAACCCATGAAGCCACTCTATTAGAGAAAGATGTGGTATCCTGTTTCTGCAAAGATCAATGCCTTGGTGACCCTGCTGGGAGTTTGCTTTGGTTACACTCAATCTCAGGGGTAGACAACCGGGTATTCTGTCCTAAACAGATTAGGGTAGGAAGCACAAGCAGGCCTGTGCTTTCTGTTACATGTATTGGGTAATCTTCCCCTGCCCATGATTCTTCCAGCTTGAAGCTAGCCTTAGTCTGTGGGAAATGTACTTGGAGAAAGGGGCTTTCATTGCCCTCTCCATAGGCTGTCTTACTTGGTAACAGAGTAAATACACTCTTTGCATCCATTGGACAGTTTAGGGGCTGTCAAACCGTCAGAATTCTTCTGAAGTAAGTTTTGTGTTTGAACGTAAGTAAAGTAGTACCTGACAGGTTCAAGAAAAGATGAAAAAGGAGCAGGAAGAGGACTCCTGTTAGCACTTTTACTGTTTTCTGAGAGGGTCATGGTCCGGTTTACGAAGCACCTTGACCCCTAGTTTTGTCATGAATAATCAGCATTTGGTGTGGACAAATATGTTACTGTCTCTTACTGTTCGATCGAATGGCACTAAAATCTGAATAATGACTTGTGTTCCTCTCTCTCTCCCTCTCTTTGCTGTCTGCAGTAGAGCATGCACCATTTTGAACGTGAATTTTCGGTAAAGTAAGCTATGCTGATTTCTCTAACTTTAAAGATGCTCTGTTTCTGTATATGAAACAGGAACCCGTGCAGCTAAGTCTCTAAAAGGATGTAAAGTAGGGAAGCATGTTTGGGATGATTGTCTTACCTGAGCATTTAAAGGAAATAGAGCATCTTTAAAAAAACACCCCAGTGACTTCATTTGCATTCATTTCATTTTCATCATGCCCTTCGGAAAAAATCTTCATTTTCACTCTATTTTAATTTAAAAATACTGCTTTTAAGGGAATATAAAACCTGCAAATCTACTGCATAGCATTTAGGCCTGTTTTAATTTTGGAAACTGTGCCTCTCAAAGTCCTGTTGCTGCTAAAACCTTGGTTTCTAGTTGTTTACTCCAGCAAAGGGGGACAGTGTTAGATGGATGAGTTATGATTGATTTAACAGGAGAACTCTTGGCTTCTGAAGATGGCTGTAGGGAAGGATGGTTCTTCTCTTTAAACATCTTTAATCATTCTCCCAGGAGCTGAGGGCTGCCTGCGTCTAGTGGTCATGCTATCTATTCTCCCCAAGGGTGGCTGATAGGTCTTGTCTCAGCTGGCGGCCAGTTGGACTTCCCACTTCTATGTGCAGATCATAAAGGGACGCAGACCTGCACAGAACAATTACATAGACCTACAAGGACTGCTAAGATTGGCCCCAGGAAAGCGGGCCCTCAGACGTCTTTCCCATGAGGCTGTCGAGGGGGTCCCTGGCAAGCTGCTCCTCCCTGGCTGAAGCCGTGTGTGTTCTCCTGCAGGCCCTCAGCTGCTGTGTACCCATGTGGCCTGGTGGGAGGGACCCCGTAGAGGGTGGAGTCACACAGGTTTTGTTTAAGAGACTGGAGAGATTCATTCCAGCCGGATTGGAACAAGGGTACGATGGTAACACTAGGCGCCCAGCAGAAGTAACACTGGCAGCTCGGCATCCCACTGGCTGGCTTTTATTCAAGCATCACAGATGTTGCCACCTGAGTAGGCTGGATGGGGTTGAACAGGAGGCAAGCTCAAGTCACAGGTTCGCCACACATAAGTTCTTCGGGAGGATCTTCAATGCAGGGCTAATATTGCAAAAAGCTGTGTGCACTCAGTAATTGATCTGACATGAAATCTGTCAGGTCTCATCTGTGACTGGGGAGTAAGGGATACCAGAGACCTCTTGAGACTGAATGGGAGGTGAGGAGTTAATGTACCTCTGAGAAAGGAGGGAGCTCAGGGCTTTAGACAGTTGTCCCCAGGAGGAGTGTCACAGACCAAAGAGCAACCTGAGCTTGGCCCTTGTCCGCCTGTACTATCTGGAAGTGTACCTATGGAATACTGCACCCATGCCAAGCACTAGAAATGTGCCCTGTCCAAATACCTGACATCTATCTTTTAATGTACCCCTAACTCAAAAACACATTCGGGCTCGTTAATCTTTAATATAACACCCATGGCAGTACGTGGAAATTATAAGCACACCTTCAGTGATCAATATTGCTCTGTGATGCAGTCAGTCATTTCCTCTCCACTAGTTTCTTCCCTTTCCATGCTCGGCAGAGCAAGATCACCCAGTCAGCCTTGACCAATGAGTCTCTCAAATAGAGAAGTATTCATTTTAGTGAGATCTCTCACAGCTGATGGTGGAAATGCGTGGCTAATAGTCACTGTAACAGCTCAGCGGCACCTCCCCAGGCATATTCCATATCTGCCGTACCCTAGATGCACCCCATTCCTCCTCCCCTTCTCACATTATCTCTCTGTTAACCTCATGCCCTAGTGGGCCTTAGAGGGAGCTGCAGACCATGGACAAAGCAAATAGAAAAGCCAAAGAAAATCTATGGGATGGGGCCTGTAGAAAGGGATTGTGAGGCCCCAGTTTTCTGTCTTGCTTAATCTAGTTCACGCTCCACCTCCTGAATCTCCACTCCCTTTTCGGAGCATCTGAGCTGGTGACTTAAGTTCTGATCTCCCTTGCTGGCTGTATGGTACAGTACATATAACATCTGCCACTGTCGTCCCAGGCCCTGCAAAAAACCTCCTGGGACAACAGGCCTTTTGGGACAGCCTGGCCCTGTGAGCAGACCTCTTCCTTTGAATGGGCAGCCTCTCCTTCGTGAGCAGTCCTCCTGAAGAAAGGTCCTCAGCCTCCTGTTTCTTGTAAACTACTTGGGAAATGAAGATCCATTTCACGAACCCCACCTCAACACTCCCAAGCTCTGTGGTTGGGAATTGGTGCTTCTTATTTGTAGTGACTGCTAATGAGGCCAAAGTTGGTTCTCCAGAAGGCTAACCAGTTGTGGTTTATGCCAAGACCACATCTAGCATATGAGCCCAGCTCTAACTTCCTAGAATCCTGGGCTGGAGGGTGGCTGGGCTCCAGATGGCTGTTTGCTGACTTTATTAGAACCTCTAGAGGACATTACAGCCCAGAGCCTGCCTGCCTGCCTTGCTAACCTTCAGTCACTCTGCTGCCAGGGGTCTGGACAAGACCCTGGGGCTTCTCCAAGTACAGGTTGGACTCAGAATGTAAAGCTCACATTTGCCTGCCCTCTTCTGGCCATTGTGTAAGAAGGGCCCCTCCAGTGGGCAAGCTCACTCTTCCAGGAGCTCCTGATGCCCAGTCAAGACATTGAGGCCCAGCAGCCTTCGGCGGCAGCCACCCCTCCAGCCCTTTCACTGGTCACTGTAGGGAAGTGCTCTCCAGGAAGGCTTCCATTGCACTCTCTCTCTCCCTCTTTTTCTCACCTCAGCACTCCAGATTAACAGGTCTTTGCTTCTTTGTGACCTTATGACAAAACCAGGAACCTTTTTTTACCTGCATCTTTGAATAGAACGTCATTCATTCATTCATTGTTATTGTCTAAAGCCAATGAAAATGACATTTTTTAAATTTGCTCATTTGTCTGTATTTAATGTTTATTTTGATTGCTCCATTATCATTATTCGAAAAGTCCAAAATTGCAAAGCATGAGTTCGTGTATTTGTATCATTTTTAAATTTTAGCTGCCTTAGGTTTGGGTAGAAGATGTACAGGAAGGTAAGTGGTATTATGTGAATTATGAAACTAACTTTCTTTTGCTTTCTGTCCTACTTGGGTTTTTGTTTGGTTGTTGTCAGGGGAGATATCATGATCACGAAGGTGGTTTTCACAGGGTGAGGCTTATCTGTTGCACTCCAGATGTGCTGACCCCTGTGATTTCCCCAAATGTGGGAAACTTGACTGCATAATTTTTGGGGGGGAGTGGGGAGACGGGACTATGTTCACGCTCTCCCCTGAAAGAAAAAAAAAGTATTTTATTGACGATCCTGTATGAATTCAAGCAGTAGTTTGTATCTCTGTTATCAGCACAGCTCAGTAGCAGTTAGGGGAGAACCAGCAGCAGAAGTGTGGCTGTGTGTGTGTGTGTGTGTGTGTGTGTGTGTGTGTGTCTGTCTGTCTGTCTGTCTGTCTGTCTGTCTGTCTCCGAGAGTCGCAAGGTTCACAGCGGGTGGGACAGCCAGTGCTATAGCGCAGCAAAGTTCTTGGCGCTGGAACCTATTCTGTACAAATCATTTAATCGTGAGAGAACAAGGCATTCATTGATTCAAAACAAGAAGATTCGAGTAGTAGGGCTGGTGTTCCTGGAAGCTGAGGGAAGTTTTGAATGCAGGTCCAGTTTCCCTCTCCACCCCCATAGGGTGAGCTAAATCTCTGTTCCCCCAGTGCTGCAGCAGGTGCATGTTTAGTGTGACCCACCCGTTCCCCGGTGGGGCCACAGTGGGCACAACAGTGCTTGAAGGCGGTGCCTCTCTGAGAATTCTGAGACAGGGACGATGGGCCCTTTGCCACTGCCTGCACTGCCAATAATTATTAGCATCTTCTATTTCTTTAATGACATCTAGTAGGAAATAGTCATTCAAGACAGACGCCCATTAAGAACACATAACCCAGCAGGCACTGGCTCCATGCCAGGACTCCCCAGTGGTTTTGTCACTTTATATTAAATCACATCCTTCCACTAGTGTGCGTGTTAGAACAAAAGAACTGTTCATCTTTTATTAGTAATTGGTATTCAGGTAGCCCAAGACTGTGTATATAGATGTTTCTCTTTCATTATTGCTTTAAGAGCTGGTGGAGCTGCCCAGGATGGGTTAAGCAGCTGGTAAACTTTGTTTTGAGACCATGCATGACTAAGTTTGAAAATGGAATGAAGCCTCCTTGTAAATGCAGAGAGACTACCTCTTGTATGTGGTCTGTGATACATGTTGCACAAATGTACCTTTTCCCAGACTTTGGGGGGAAATGACTATATTTGATGAATTCTGCTTTGAGGCTTCTAGCTTTCTAGCTCAGTATTTTCTTTTTAAGTATGTGATCCTGGGTAGCTTGGTCCTCTGGAGGGAAGCACTAGCCTCTTCTCCTTGCCATCACTCACCAGGCCTTAGTAGCAGCGTGTACACCTGGTGTCTGAGGGGCCAGCACTGACTGCCCTTCTCTCTTCTGCAGGGGTTTCAGCATTGCCACCTCCACCTCCGCCTCCGCCACCAGCAGCTCCTTTGCCTCCAGCAAGCACAGAGGCATCTGCTCCACTCTCGCCCCGGGCTGTGAACGGTGTGAGCCGAGGGGCCTTGCTCAGCTCCATCCAGAATTTCCAAAAAGGAACTTTGAGGAAAGCCGAAACCTGTGATCACAGTGCTCCTAAAATCGGCTGAGGATTCCTGTTTACACATGGAGGGAAAAGGTGTTTTGTTTTCTCCCAATTCCCTTAAAATACCCCCTGCCTGGAAAAATCATTGCTGAGCCGGAGCGGCCACATTGTACACTGCAGGTACTCACATAAGAGGTTTTTCAAGAGGGAAATCTGGTAGAAGATAGCTGGGCTGGCATTGCTGCCTGCTGTAAGCGATTATTTGCTCCTTCATTACCATTTTAAAGGACGCTTGCCCTCAACGGGGATCTTTTTGAGGGCAGCAGCATATTGGAATCAGTATTTCCATCAACTGAAAGACCAAAAAGTCCCCTTCAACAATGACAATATTCAGTCACAGCAGTGATGGCATTTGTGTTGCAATCCTTCTTACCCCATCAGACAGCTTCTAGAAACATTCCTCTAATAGTTGATTTCTCTCTTCTAAAACATCTTAGGTTCTTAGGTAATCCCATTCTTGTTGCTTTTATTTCATCTTCAACATTAACACTGTAGCCCTAACACAGGCCTGTCACCAAGGTCGGGAGATGCTGGAGTCCTTCCTCCTCCTCCTGATAGGACAGGGTAGCATTCGGCCAGGAATACCACCATGGGCCCAGGGCTCAGGGCTGCTGTATCAAGTACTCTAGACTCCTAGTTAGAATGAACTGTTAACATCAGAAAAAGCTCTTGCCAACTAGATCTTAACTCTCAGCAATCAAGTTTAGGGGTCGGTGGGTGGGATCATTATTTACAACACAAGTAAATCTGGCATCTGTAGAAATCAATAATTCTGATTTTTTAATTTACCCAAATACATCTTTTTAATGTTACTCATTTATTGGAAAGATTCTTTATCCTGTGATTTTTCTTAAAACCTTTAAATAAATTGCACTTTAAAGGATTATAAATAATCCATTTTAGAATTAAAGTACACACATCAGTGTTGGTTACTATGCAGAAAGAATGTCCTTGTGTACAGTTTCATGTAATCTGTGATACATGTTCAGCTGTATTTTTTATTAAAATAAACCATGTCAAGAAAATCTATTGTCTGTAGTTCAGCTAGGTATTTCAAGTAAGAATTCTTCTGTAATTTTTTTTATGTTTGTAAAATCCACATGTTTCTAGTTTCTCTCTCAACTATCCTATTTTTGTGTGTCTGTTCTTTTCCCTCTTAATAAGTAAAATCTAACAATCTTGCTTTACTATTTAAAATAGGTGCCTCAAAAAAAAAATAGGTGCCTCATTATGATTCTTTAGCTAATTTAAACCATCTTTTCCATCTCAGCTTCTAAAGAGGACAGTGTATGTGACAATGTATAGTTTTGGCAACAGGGAAAATACTCTGTATGAACTGAACTGTAATTTTAAAGTTAACCTTGTGCGTTTGAAGAATCTGTGGACATTCCAAATGCAATGTGTGTTTAAGAGATTAGTTCCTGATGGAGGCTGGGAGGCCCGAGTCCTTCTGAAGTTAGTTTTGCTCTTTTGGGTAAAGTTTCAGATACTGAGTACAAAAACAATCATTTTGAGCTCTGGTGGCCTACTGGTAAGAAACTGCGCTGCTATCCTGAAGGCACACATTTCAAATCCACTAGATGCTCTGTTGGAGAAGAAGGGCCAATCTCCTTCTGTGCCAGCCGGATCCAATTGGATGGCACATAATAAGGGGGGGTGGGGGGGGAAGCGCAACCATTTTGTTCAAGTATCCACTCGTTTTCCATTTGGTACTAGTTTTTTAATTGAATTTTACGATTTCCACCTCATATAATTTCAAGAATACAGACAATTAAAAAAAAAAAAAATACAGACAATTCAATTAGCCAGAGTCAGGAATTCCTTTATTCCGTATCAAAACACTCTTAACAGTAAGTGTAGATTATATACTTTTATCTTATACATATAAGTTATTTCCAGGCCACATTCCTATCTCGTCCTTCTACTGAGACAGTGACATTTACATTGGTCTTATTCATAGAATATGGCGACTGTAACAGACAGAAAAATACAAGGCGCAGAGAGTGGAGTTTTTCCACATACATTTAAACAACTTCCCAATACAAAGACATCTCCATTGTTGTTTTCAAAATTACTTTATGAATAAGCTCTTAATAAGTACAGTCTTCTGAATAAGTACAATCCGGGTGAAGTATTGGCAAGTACTTTAAATAAGAAATTCCAATGACTTAAAATTTAAGCCCAAACTAGATGTTTAATGTCTTCTTTATTGCAAATATGATGTCTTTGACCTGAGGTACGGAGTTGTCTTCTAGAATCTTTGCGTAAGGCATAGGGACATCAGCACCAGTGACACGGACTGCAGGCGCATCCAGGTAATTGAATGCAGGTCCTAGGAAAGAAAAGGTTCATCAACTGAGGGAGAAACAAGAAAGAGGTTCAGCTAGCTTCACCACCCTGGCACAGAGAGAAAACAAGGTAAAGACTCCATGCAGAATCATTCCTTGTTTAACTTTTTCACATTTACTCAAAGGAGAAATGCCAATGTGACAAACATTCCGAGTCCCTTGGCCATCGCTAGCTTTTAATCTTTTTATTTGGTATCCATGTGCAGTGTTTATCTGAACTCACTCTAACCAAGAATCACTTTCTTTGAAATACCTTCCATGATCCTGGCACAAATTTCAGCTCCTACTCCAAACTGTGGCCAGCCTCCTTCCACAGTTACAAGATGGTTTGTCTTGATGACACTGGCTTCAATGGTTTCAATGTCCATGGGTCTGATGGTACGCAAATTTATGACCTAAACAGATAAATAACAGATAAATAAGCCATATAGAGCCACTGTGTCACACAAGTAGAGCCTTGTCACTATCCTGTCTTCTCCCTTTCCTCTTGCCCATCTAGGAAAATATTTTGTTTATATTTGTACAAATGTAAAAATTATAATGAAAACTAGGGATTTTTTTTAACAGTGGAAAGCAGTTCTGTTTAACTTGCAGGATCCACTTAGCTTTCCATGAGCTTTAACTTCACATTCATCAAAATATATATACCTAATGGTTGAGTATATGTACCAGGCACTCAACTGTCAGTGCCCACAGCCCGAGTCAGAACCAGCTCTCCTGGGGAGTCACTAGTGGATTTGAACTACCAGAGGTGTGGCAACTACCTGTGGACTACAACACCAGAGATCCCGACTTGCTATAGGCTAAGTAATTCTCACAGCAATTATGATGAACAGTATTTCTATTCTATTAATAGTTGACAAAATTGAGACTTAAGTGGAACTAGTGAAGTGGTGGTTGTTTTGTACTATAGAGTCGGAACTGACCTATAGCTGACCCTCCAGTGAGTTTTCAAAGGCAGTTCATCACATGGGAGGAGACCTTCCATCCTTCTCCCGTAGAGCAGCTGGTGGCCTCAAACCACACATGCCTTCACGTTTGCAACACAGCTTCTTGCCACGAGGCCAACAGAGCTCTCTAGTTAAATAGTAGATACTACTGAATCTAAGCTTGATTTTCATAAATTAGGTACCATTCTAAAAGGGACTTCTGATAGCTTAGTGGCAAGAAAGCTGTGCTGTAATCCTGAAAGCACAGTTTAAGGCCACCAGCTGCTCTGCAGGAGAAGGATGAGCAATCTCCTCTCATGCAGTTAACTGCCTCTAAAACCCACTCGAGGGTCAGCAATGGGTCGGTTCTGACACTATGGTACACAACAACAACAACTATTCTGAAAGGTCTAAAATACAGATGGTTAAAACGATTAAATATTAGAAAAGCAAGCAGGCTCCCTACTTAAAGCAGTGGCAAAACTCAGTGACAAGCCAAGACTGGTTCTATCTAGTTAACCTGTTAACAAAACTTCAGACTCCTAATTCTGAGTCTTAAAATTTAAAGGAAGCTTGATTCTTTAGAAACAGGTGAATGTTCACCCACCTCACATTCAATCCCCTCTGTAGACAGCACTGTTGCAGCTTCTAAGCAATGGCCAACAGGTCTTGAATGGGAAACCACGGTTACATGAGTTCCTGAAACAGAGAGGTCAGAGGCCAGACTGAAACAAATAACTGTACCACATTCACACTACCACCAGCTGTGGTTCTTGCCCTTTTATAAAGCCTCTGATTCAACTTCATTCCAGTGACATGAGGTCTAAGGCAGCCTTTCTGGAAACAAAATGCAAACCCACTGTTCTGAAATTGGAAAAGGACTCTGTGGGAAATTAGGACAGCACACCTATCTTACTTGGGCTTATCTGTAATTGGTTAAAATTCAAAGTGAAGGGCAATCATTTTCTATGTTGAATTTGACAAATATAAGTGAGGGGCTAGATTAAAAACAATGCATACTAATTCTCTTACCTGGCCTTTCTACTTTGGCTTTTCCAATAGGTATCAGAAAATCTTTTGACTGAGCTGCCTCAGGGAATTCAAATGGAACACCATACATCAATTCATTCTCTAACATTACAACTGCAAAATAAATATTAAAACAAAAGTTAATACCCAGATTACAACCAGAATGACTTGGAAAGGTATATACAATTTTAATTTTAGCAGTCATTGTATGAAAAGTTCCATTTTGCTGATTAACAACAAAACAGTTGCTGTTAAACTGAAGAACCACATATAAGACTCACATGCAAATTCTTTACAGTATCTGTAAATCATTAACATTGTGAGATGTCTACATCCCAATAACCCAAACAAAAAAAGCCCCCAAACCAACCAAACCCACTAATTTTTTTTTCAGTGAGTTGATTCTCACTGATGTGTTACACGAAGCCCTAAGTGACCCAGAGGTAACCCTCCAGCCCGTTTTCAGAGGCAGTAAATTGCATGGGAGCAAACTGTCCTCCACTCTCCCAAGGAGCAGCTGGTAGATTAGAACCACATGCCTTTGGGATGACAGTGCAGCTCCTTATCGTAAGATCATCTAAGCTCCATTCCAGTGGTCCTAAAGGGCAGAGCAGAAATGCCTACAAATTCCAAGGCTGTAATCTTTACTGATGGTGGTGAAGTGAGTCGTGCTAACCCAAAGTTCTCCAACAGTTCAAATCCACCAGTGGCTCCACAGGAGGAAGAGGGGCTATCTCCTCCCCTTAAGATTTACAGTCTCAAGACAGACACCCTATGGAGGGTCCCTAAGTTAGAATTGACTCAAGAGCAGTGAGTATGGGGGTTTTTCCTGATGAATTTTCACTGAGACACTGCCATATTCTTCTCCTGGGGAGTTTGAATCCCAGACTTTTTTGTAGATTATGACTGCTTGAACTACTGTATCACCAGGGCCCTTTAAGTCCCACAGAAACTGATTTTTTTCTCTTTTATACTTGTTTACTTACAAAGTTCATACACATTGTGTTTCACTCTATCCTTCATTCACATTGTGTTTCATACAATCATTCTCATTGTTGCTGTTGTTGTTGTTGTT
>NW_006399863.1:2469905-2473816 GCF_000299155.1 Elephantulus edwardii | reverse complement strand
CCATACATCAATTCATTCTCTAACATTACAACTGGATTGTTATCCCGAATGGCTGATTTAACAAGTCCTTTTGCGTCCTCTGAATTCCAGGGGCTGACCACTTTTAAGCCTGGGCAATGCCCATACCAGGCTGCAAAGCACTGTGAGTGCTGGGCAGCCACGCCTGCCGAAGCACCATTGGGCCCCCTGAAGACTATAGGCACAGACTGAAGACCCCCGGACATGTAGTAAGTCTTGGCAGCAGAGTTTATAACCTGGTCAATGGCTTGCATAGAGAAATTGAAGGTCATAAATTCACAAATGGGCCGCAACCCAGCCTGTCAAGTCAAAAACAAAGGTGTTACAAAGACTGAAACAACACTGAAGAATAACAAACCACTCCCTACCATTCAATGTTTTTAAAAGCAATCTCTTTGGGATGACAGTGCAGCCCCTTATCATATCATCTAAGCTCCAATGCCTACAAATTCCAAGGCTGTAATTTTTACTGAGGGTGCTCTGGTGGGGAAGTGAGTCTTTCTACAGTATTACATACCATAGCTGCACCAACAGCAATTCCAGTGAAGCCCATCTAAAAAGCAAAGCCCAGAATGAGTGACAATCCATAAAAATAACAGTGTAAACTTTAACCAACTTGCGCCTCAAAAGTCAGACTCTTGATAGCAGGCTTACCTCAGATATAGGGGTGTCTATGATCCGCTTGTCTCCGTATTTCTTCCAAAGGCCTCGACTAACCTATTATTAGAGTGGTTTCAATTACTTTTAAATATACTTGGGAGCAAATGGCCACCTCAATTTTGTAGAACTTTCACATCTTTTGATTACCTTGTATGCTCCGTCATATTGGGCAACTTCCTCCCCGAGCAGAAAAACCTTTTCATCTCTTTCCATTTCCTCATCCATCCCCTGATTTATAGCATCACGGACTGTCACCTGTCACAGATATGGGAGAGTCCATAAGCTAAGAATTATTCCGAGATTCTCTCCCTTTATACTTACCTAAGCCGCTCACAGTACATGATAAACAAACTAACAGTAGAACAGGCTTTTCTATAAAAAGCTCAGAGATTCTGAAAGCCATTTTAAGCTGGCCCAGGGTGTGTTACTGACAATCTTACTGCGTATGTTCCATGGCTTAAGAAAAATGAATCCCTTACCAGACAAGCTCACCGGCGGAGTCCTAAACAGAAACTATATATACTGAGCTGCTTTTTGTCACTTTTTGACACTTGATGTCATGTGAAGCTGAGACTGTCAGGTCACCATAACTGATACTAAGTTTCTGCATCCACTAGGTGCCAAGTACTGCCGAACACTCCCGTGAAGATGCTGTTTAACCTTCACACCAATCGTCATTTTACCACACAGGCTGGCAGAATCTTCTAATTAAAAGCAGAGAGATGTGGGCGTTTGGGCCACGTAACAGAACACTGTCAGCCCTTTATTCACTGCCAGCCCATCTATCTGATCCCTGACAGTCCCGAGCGTGTGACATTCTGGGGTGACTGGCGTCAGGCGACACCTGATGGTTCCCAAAGCTCCCGTGGGGTTAGGGGCCTGGGGTCCTAAGCCCATCTGGGGATCAGGAGGGCTTCCTAGAGAAAGTGCTGTCTGCAGAGTTTTGAAGGACAAGGGGGAAGCTACATTCTCTCTAAAGAGGACAAGGCAAAAGTCTGGCCGGGACCCGCTGAACCCCCGCCTGTGGTCGCCGCCGGCCACGGAGATCCCGACCCTCGGCCCAGGACGAGCGCTCCCACGCCGCTCTGGCCAGTTACCTGCAATCCCGCCGGCGCCGACCGGTGGAATCGCCTCCTCAGCAACCCAGATACCTGCGGGCAGAGAGAGGACAGGCGTTCAGAGGTCAAGCAGGGTGGGCAGTCTTATCGGGACTCACCGAGGGCTCCGAGGGCTGCTTACCTGCTGGAGCGGCCTCCTCACCAGGCCTGACACCACCGCCATCTTTCCCGTGTCCTCTAGCCGCCTCTAGCCGCCGCCTTAAGACAGCAACACAGTCGGGCCGGCGGGTGTGGACAGAACCCGCCTCCCCCGCCGCCGCGGTCCAGTCACGGGGCGCGGCGCCTGCGTGTCCCGCCCACAAAGGGGCGGGGCAGAGACTGCGTGTGAGATGACCTTTTCCTTACGTCTGGAGTAGATTCAAATGAACTTTATTGACAGCAGGCGGAAGCTGACACGCGGGATGCACGCCTGTGACACGTCCCAGGATGGTGTTGCTTGTACCCCTGGGACTGAAAGTTGGACTTTAAAGAGCAAGATTGCAAGAACCTGGGAGTAGCCATACGAGGTCCATGTTCTGCTTGCACTAGCATCCTCTCTGCACCAAGTTGTTCTTGCCCAGAATCCTGAGGGGAAACTTAACCCATGATGACCTTGTGAGCAAGAGTGTAGTTGTCACTGTAAAGTGCTTTGTATCAAAAACGAAACCTCTTTACCGCACAATCTGTTCTTACACACCTGGAGCACTTAGATGCAACTCTGACGGTTAGCGAGAACGACAACGTTGGGGGTTTGGGACTGTAACCTTTACCGAAGCAGGTCTCTGGGTCTTGGGGGCACCACCACTGACTGAGTGCCTCTGAACCGCCAGTCTAAGCCTGTAGGGTTATTTAGCTATCACAGTAACCATTTCAGATAAAATGTTAATTAGTGTTATCTTCGTGTGCAGATGGGTAAGCTGAAGCAGAGATTTGTTAAATCAGCCAGGATTTAAATCTAGGACTGTCAGACTCAAAAAGCAAACTTAACCCACTGATTCCTAAAGGCTAAGTAAGTCGGAGTCTGGTTGGAAGAAGGTCTGCATTTAGAGGATGTTGTGATGCCATTGTTCACGGGAAGCTGTGCCGCTAACTGGAAGGCTTTCCTGTTTGATGGTTCAAATCCAATCAGGGCTCCTTGGGAGAAAGAGGAACATTCTTCTGCTATGAGATTTACAGCCTCAGAAACCCGCTAGAGGGTCAGCTATAAATTGGTTCAGACTCAATGACAGTGAGTGGAGTGGAGTTGAGTTGAGTTAACAGGAGATGTCAAACACCTGACTATAGGGATAGCTTCTGCGGGCTTCCTTTCATTGCCCTTAGGGGTAAGGTAGGACCACTGAGGATTCCCTTAGTCCCCACTTGTTCCTAAAGCTTTCCAAACAAAGCCTATCTATGGCCCAGAACTCCAGACCACGAATCTGCAACCCTGAAGTTGGGATTTTTACAGGCAATAATAAATCTGGGTTTCATAAGGCTTCTGGGAAGCCAGGATGGAAGGTAATACCAAGATGACAGCAATCAGTCTGGTTACTGAGTGAGATGGGGCTATAAGGGCAAGAGTGGAAGATGGAGGACTGCAGAGACGCTGCAGCAGAGAGCGGCACAAGGAGGCACCTTAAAGATGGAAAAGAGGAACAGGTTTGAAATCTCTTTGGGACTAGAATCAGTAGGATTGCTGTGAGGGAAGGGGAGGATTTGACCAGGCACAATTTTCTGCTTAAAAGCAAAAGGTACAAAAGACAAAAATGTCAAATTTTAAGTCTGCCATCACTGGACCAATTGCAAAGGAGTGTGCAGACCTGTGGCCCAGGATTGCATCCAATGCTGGCAGCATTGCATGATTCTCTAATGTATTTGTAAAAAAAAAAAGTTTACCCCATTTAAACCTTTTTTTGTTCCCAAAAAAAAAAAAGTGTGTAATCTTTTCGAAGCCAGTCACATGCGTATCCTCACTAGATTTTCCTGAGAGGAACTGGAAAATGGAAACCAGCCAACTAGACCATTCTTACAATGACATGGTTCCGAAAATACAGGAAACATTTGCCCTCAAGCCTCTTTGGCTTCTTTGACAATTGTTTAAAAGGCCTTTATCTAAGATCTAGATCTCTCTGGACTCCCACAACCTCCTTCTCCTTT
>NW_006399863.1:2408749-2448038 GCF_000299155.1 Elephantulus edwardii | reverse complement strand
TTTAATGGCATGAGCCCAGTTCCCTTCATCATTCACAACTACATCCTTCTCATCAGCAGCTTCGGCTTCAAACTGCTGGGAAGTGACCCTGGAGACCTTCTCACCAATCTTTCTCTTCCATCCAAAGGAAGCCATTCTGATGACCACTGCCTTGGGTCCCGTGTTTGCACAACTTAAGACTTAAGCTGCTTCTTTGGGTTTTCCACCTTGAGTAATGCTAAGTGTGTTCTTCCCTTTAGTTTTCTGACTCTCAGTCTTTACACATTTTATTATGATGCTTTGATTTGTCTTCTCGGGCCGCCTGTTGAAATTTGTTCACCTCTCTTACATCTTTATTTCCTCCTTTCACTTTAGTTTCTCTGTTCTAGAGCAAGTTTCAGAGTCTCTTCTGACATTTGTTTTGGTCTTTTCTTTATTTCTGATCTTTTTAATAACTTTTTTCTTTCTTCATGGATTATGGTCTTACTGCCATTCCATAACTCATCTGGTTTTTGGTTATTTGTGTTCAATACTCCAATCATATAAACAGTTTCTAAATTCAAGTGGGATACATGCAAAGTTCTCTTCTGGCTGCTATGAACTTGCTTTCGATTTCTTCAGCTTCAATTTGAGCTTTCCTGTGAGCTAGTGGCTTGCTTGTAGCTTGCCTATGACTATCGGGGATCCAGCCCCGATATGTCGGGAGAATTCCACCAAAAGGAGGCACCAGGTTGAAATGAAGATGTGGAGAAGCTAATTGCTGATGACAAATAGCAAGTTTAATATTCTGGCAAGGGTATACACACACACACACACATGTCTTAGGAACATGCCTGTAGGGGTAATTGTATTATCTCTTATCTGTCCAGAGATGTTGATTGGTAGATCAAACATTCCCAGACCTTAACACAAAACGAAGACGTCTTCCGGGATATCCTATGATGTTGTTGTTGTTAGGTGCCGTCGAGTCGTTTACGACTCATAGGGACCCTATGTACAACAGCCCGAAACCCTGCTCTATCCTGTGCCAATCGCATTGCCTCTGACACACCCATCCCGATTACCCCAGTCACTGAATGAATCCACCTCATAGAGGGTCTTCCCCTCCTGCACTGTCCCTCCACCCTACCAAGCATGATGTCCCTCTCCAAGGACCTGTCTCTCCTTACAACATGTCCAAAGTATGTCAGGCGAAGCCCCAGAATCCTTGCCTCCAAGGAGCAGCCTGGTTTAACCTTCTCTAGGATGAATCTATTTGTTTTCTTGGCAGTCCATGGTACATTCAGTACTCTTCTCCAGCAACACAGCTCAAAGGCGTCAATTCTCCTTCTATCCTCCCTAGTCATTGTCCAACTCTCTGATGCATAACAAGTGATTGCAAAAACCATGGCCTGTATCAGGTGCACCTTAGTCTCCAGAGAGACACTGTTGCTCTTGAGTACTTTAGAGAGGTCCCTAACCACAGACTTTCCCATCGCAATACGTGTTTTGATTTCCTGGCTACTGGTGCCAAGAGTGTTGACTGTGGAGCCGAGCAAACTGAAGTTGTGAACAATCTCAATCTTTTCACCATCCATCCTGATGCTACCGATTGGTCCAGTGGTGAGAATTTTTGTCTTCTTGACATTGAGCCTCAGTCCATATTGAAGGCTGCAGGCCTTGACCCTCTGCAGTAAGTGCATGAGGTCCTCCTCAGTTTCAGCGAGCAGGGTTGTGTCATCTGCATAACGCAGATTGTTGCTAGATCGTCCACCAATCCTAACGCCATGCTTCTCCTCATAGAGCCCAGCCTCTCTGATAATCTGCTCTGCATACAGGTTGAAAAGGTATGGAGACAGGACACATCCCTGGCATACACCCTTCCCAATTTTGAACCATGCAGTCTTGCCCTGCTCTGTTCTGACTACTGCCTCTTGGTCCAAGTATAGGTTTCGCATTAGCACCATTAAATGTTCTGGGATTCCCATTCTTCTCAGAGTCAGCCACAGTTTGTTATGATCCACGCAGTCAAATGCCTTTGCATAATCAATGAAACACAGATAGACATTCTTCTGGTATTCTCTGCTTTCAGCTAAGATCCATCTAACATCAGCAACAATATCCCAATATCCCTAGTACCACGACCCCTTCTAAACCCAGCCTGGGCTTCTGGCAGTTCTCTGCTGATGTACTGTTCCAGTCGTTTTTGGATAATCTTCAGCAAAATATATATATGATCCTATGATATCTATTGGAAAACAAGAAGGTATATCACATTCCTAGAATTCTGATGCCTTTGGTCCCTCCTTATTCATTAGCATACTGCTTCCTGGAGTTGTTTACTGTAGAAAGGATGGTTAAGCCAAGATGAGTGGTCCTGCTGTTTTTACCATGCATGGCTGATCCTGCTTTGCAGGTTAGCCAGGCCCTGACATATGACCATAGTTAGTTCCTGGCTTTATTCTGACTGATGCTATTGAACGATCTTTTTCTATGTATGAAGCTGATTTGACTTCTTTGGGAAAGGTCTATGTGTATAGTTTCTGTTTATGTTTTTCTATAAAGATATTTTCAATGGATAAGGGTTTGGTTGTACAAAATTCTATCAGGCAGGGAGCTCTTGTGGCCTAGTGGCAAGAAGCTGCACTGCAATCCTAAAGGCACATGGTTCAAATCCACCAGATGCTGTGCTGGAGAAGGAAGAGAAGTCTCCTCCTGTGCCAGTCCGATTTAATACGACAGTACACAACAAGAAAAAAAAATTCTATCAGACTATCTCCAGCTTCCTTCCTATTACCAAGGCCATTATTTTCCAACTACCCATCTTTCTTTTTTGTTCCTAACTTTTGCATTCTAACCACTAGTTATTGTTGATGCATCTTGATTGCACGTTTGATTAATTGCAGACTGTAGAAGTTGACAGAAATCCTCAATTTTGTCATCTTTGATTTGAACATAAATTTGATTGGAGCATAAATTTGAATAATACTCGCATTAACACATTTTCTTTGTATGCATATGGATATTATCCTATCACTGACAGCATTATGCTTCAGGATAGATCTTGAAATGTTCTTTTTGTTGAAGACTGTTATACTATGTCCAGTTGTTGTTCCCAGTGTAGTAGAATCATGTGATTGAAAAAAAAAAAAAAAAGAATCATGTGATTGGTTCAAAATGGCCAATATCAATCCATTTCTGCTTACAAATCTCCAACATACTGGTCTTCATGAATCTTGTTTCGGTTTTTTTTTTCTTACAACTTCTCATTGTCCTACACTCATACATACTGCATTCCAATTGTAAATGGATGTTTCTTGTCACTTTAAGTGCATCAGTAAATGAAGATCCTTTCTTGGATGAATTCTCTGCTCCATCCTTGCCATTGTAGTAGAGTCTACACGGAGAAGGCAGCTCATCTCCGGTCACATATTTAATACCTTCTGACCTGACTGGTGCATCTTCTAAAACTACATTGAAAAAGGTTTGCTGCTATTTGTGGGGCTTTCCAAAGGCCCATTATTTCAGAAATAGATGGCCAGTCCTGCTTGCTACTTAATCTTTCTTAGTCTGAAAGCTCTGCTGAAGCCTATCCACCATGATATTGACCTGCTGGTATTTGAAATTCTGGTGGCATAGCTTTCCACCTCACGGCAACACACCAGCCACCGTGGTACCATAGACCGGGCAGACGAGTGTGGGGAAATGCACGAGCCATGTTTGTATCTTATCTCTAATAAATGATTAATATCAAATATGCAAACGTGCAAGGTATGCGGGTTATGACTATAGTCCTTAGTTCAGTACCTAGACGTTTAGAGCTTCTTCTGTAGCTCATCTGATATTTCCTTTGCCCTCAGCAAGCACCTCACCTAGTTGTAATTATTTATTTGGTAGAGTGACCCAAACCCCAAAAGTACTGACAGAGAGACACCTCCTGGCTGACTACGTCACTAGAGCTCCCTGAAAAATGATAATAAAGCAATTACTAAAGCAAATAAAAATGGCCTAAAGCATAATTCCAATTTTATCTAAAGCATATATGCCATCTTGTCCATTACATCTGTATATCTGTTGATTTTTTTTGGCAGTATTTACTCACCCTTTGCAAGTCTGTGGGGTCTTCAGTGATATCCCACTTACATTGCTAATTTTGGCAAATTTGTTCCTTTTCTCTGTATTTCTTTGCCAATCTTGCTAGGGAATACTACTCTTAAAAAAACGTTTAGCAGGTCATTGCAGACTAGGTTTCAGGTTTCAAGTGCCAACCTGTCCTCTGAGGGTTGCGGTTTCCAAGCTAATTCAGTTTGAAAGTGGGTTTTTTCCCACATTACTAGGATCCACCGCGCGTGTGCGCCACCCAGTGGTCAGCCAGGGACTTGCGGGGTAGTTGGAGCTCCTCTTGGAGCCCAGTTTAGAATCAGATTCACACTTGTGGCTTGGAGATGAGCACATGGGCCCATACATGTCTGTCTTTGTGGGATGATTCTCCTGATATCCTTCTTCTACAAGATCTCCTCAGCAGTTTATCGTGCTCTGGAGATTCTCTCCCTGACCTCTGTTGAGAAAGAGAGGGTTTTAATTTCCCTGCATTGCTGCCCACCTCCCACCACCATGTCTGTGTCCAGGACCAAGCTGCTGGAGGACAGAGAAAGAAAGAAACATTGAAAAGAAAACCAAGAAGACGATATTGTTGTTGTTGATTACCTTCCAGTCGAGCATGGCTTATAGTGACCCTATGAACAAAACAAAAGGCCTGGAAGCCTTTCTATAACTATTGACATTTACCAAAGTTCATAGAGTATAAGGAATAATAATAAAAAGCAATAGAGATCCTATTCTTTCCACTCTCAGGACCACAGCTCATTTGGTCAGAGAGAAGACTCCTCCCTGAGGGTTTGAGGGTTTTTCTCCCACTGAGTTTTGAACATTCCCAACCCACCCACCTGCTGCTACCACCACCATTTCCCTCCATGGTACTGTCTGCCGGGGAAAGTAGAGAGAGAGAAGCCAAAGGAGACCCAATTACTGCTCTCTTAATTGGCTTTCTCTCTGAACCTGATGCATGCTTCTGAGTTTTGAGCTAGATGTTCCTTTGAACAAGGACACAACCACAGGGGGAAAACCCTGTAAGTGTAGATGGGTAGAACCTTGAATTGCAGCCTTTGCTCAGTCTACTTCCTGCTATTTATTTTTAAGAGCCCTTACATGGCCGCTCCACACACTCTGTCCAAGGTTTATAGTTGCATTCAGTGTGCTGAAGGGTGGAGTATGCTTCACTGCCTGGAATCAGCACTTTGCGCTTAGGCTCCAATCATAGCTTTTATCAAGCACGCTGCCCTGCACTTAGCATTTTTCACACACACAAAAATATACCTTAGATAACATTGCAGAGCAAAGTGTATAGATTTCCATTATGCATCTTCTTGGTGGTGGTAGTATGTTCTATTGAGACTGAATCAACCAATAGTTGACCCTCGAGCTGGTTTTAAGAGGTAAAAAAATTGACAGGAAGGAGACTGCCCACCTTTCGCCCACAGAGCAGCTGGTGGATTTGAACCACATGCCTTTGGGATGGCAGTGCAGCTCCTAACCACTAAGCCATGAGAGTGTGGTGTTGTTATTGTGTACCATAAAGTCAGAACTGACCCATAGCTAACCCTCCGGCACGTTTTCTGAGGCAGTTAATCGCCTATGAGGAGATGGGCCATCCTTCACCAGCAGAGCTGGTGGCCTCGAACGGCTTGCCTTCATGAAGGATTGCCCAGCAGCTTCTAGCCACTAGGCTACCAGAGCTCCTTTTAGTAATACAGCATTGAAAATGTGACTGTGTCCTTCCTCATATACTTGGCTGATCCCCTGTTAATTGTAATTCTGGTCACTTCTTGTATTTACAAACGAAGTGTGGTGGAATGCCTTGTCTATATGACAAGCTGGAAGCGGCTCCACAGCGTCTAACACGAGAACCGCTTGTATGTGTGTGTGTCTGTGCTGATTTCCTAGAAGCAGAATTTCAAAGTCAGAGTAACTATTTGCATCTTAAGTGCCAAATTGCTTTCCACATTCTCCCTTGCACCAGGTGTGCCTGAAAGTACCTATTGCCCCCACACCCTTGCTAATATATGTCACACACACACATTTCTACTTTGAAATGTGTGTACTCTAGTTTGAGGAGCTCTGGTAGCCTAGTATGCAGGGAGGTGAGCTGCTCACCCAAATGTGGCACCTCTCTGATGGTTCGAATCCCCTGGTGACTCCACAAGGTAAAGAGGGGTGATCGCTTCCAGTGCAGTTTACTGCCTTAGAAAACCCACTGAAAGGTCAGCTAGGAGTTGGCTGTAACCTGATGGCAATGACTTTGATGAGTTTTAAAAAGTATGTTCTATTTCTATCAGCAGGAGTGGACACACTCTAGCTCTGCCACTTGCTGCTGCTGTGACCTTGAGCTTATTACTCATTGCATCTATACTTCTATTATTGCTTCCTGCTTAAAACATGTAGTATCATATGCATGTTAGTTAATTAACTGATTAACTGATTGATTTTCGACATTATTCAAAGCCTTCCAAGGAGAGCTTATCAAAGGGCAGGGCTCAAGCCAGGGACTAGTGTCTCCCTTATAGAGTGCTAAAAAGACTATCAGATTAAGTGAGATCATGAACTTCATGCATCTTGCATAGTACAAGGTATATCGTAAGTGCTCTATAAATGCTGACTGGTGCTCAATGTGGCCTGCTCTGGTGACATAGGCCACAGCGAGCTGCACTAGTAACCCAAAGACTACATCCTTCTGGTGGTTCTAATCCACCAGCTACTCCACGGATAAAAATGGGCGTTCCCTTCCTGTGCACTTTACAGCCTCTGAAACCTGCTGGAAACTTGCTATGAGTTGGAACACTCGATGGCAATGAGGTTTTTTAGTTTATTGCTCTCCTTAGAGCTTCCTGGTGGTGTCAGCTAGCACCCAGGACTTTGGCTCCAATGCTAACTTGCCAGGTGGGCTCTTCTCTAGGAAAGTCAAATCTGAGTAGAGTCGGATCCCACAGGAAGAGAAAGCAAACATGGCTTCACAGGACCTACACTCTGTGGCGGCAACAGAGCCAGAACAGACAAAAGGAGCATCCTCAAGGGACGGGTAAGTTTCTCTCCAGGGACTAGACTGAGGTCCTGGGTTCATGGGCAGCTGGCAGGGAGAGCAAGACTTGGGGCCCCAGAGGACAATGGATGAGTCAAATAGGGCTGTGAGCAATTTGACTGGTTTGCTTAGGAAAGTTCTAGGACTTGCTGGCTAGGAATGGGGCTAGTCTGGTTAAATATATTTTAGTGTGTGATAAAAACCAAAAGCTTAGAGACGCTGTGTCTCTGGGTATGCCTGTGTATTGTCCCCAACACAAATAAATACAACATATGCTAGATACATTATTTATTATATACATTATTATATTACATACATCATACAGTATTATATTATATACACTATTATGATATGTAATGTATATAAAAGAATATATTATGCACATTATTGTATATATATATTTATTATATACTACTGGGCCAATTGGCAGCAATATTATAGATAGTGATGAGATTAAGATTATTAACAGTTTTAGTTTACTTGGTTCCACAATCAACCCTCAGCAGCTAGAAACTCAAGAGATGAATTACATTAGGAAAGTCAGCTGTCAGGGATGTCTCCAGAATACTGTAGGACAACAATGTCTGGCTGGAGACTAAGGTGCGCCTGATCCAGGCTATAGTCTTTGCAATTGTGTGCTATGCATCAGAGAGCTGGACAGTGACTAGCAATGATAGAAAGAGAGTTGATGCCTTTAAGCTGTGGTGCTGGAAAAGAGTATTGAATATACCATGGACTGCTAAGAAAACGAACAGGTTTGACCTGGAGAGGATGAAACCGGGCTTCTCCTTGAAGGCAAGGATTCTGAAGCTTCGTCTGACATATTTTGGGTGTGTTGCAAGGAGGGTTCCGTCCTTGGAGAGGGACATCATATTTGGAAGGATGAAGGTACAGCGCAGGAGAGGAAGACCCTCATTGAGATGGATCAATTAAGTGATTGGGGTGGTGGGAGAAGGTGTGTCAGAGACAGTGAGGTTGGCACAGGATAGAGCAGGGTTTAGGGATCTTGTACATAGGGCTGCTATGAGTTGCAAGTGACATGACAGCACATAACAACAACAAAACATTATATACATTCTTCAGTAAAGATGACATTGCATGTGGAGTTATTGTGGTTAGGCGCTTGGCATTGTTTTCCACTCAGAGTGGCCCCATGTGACAGAGCAGAGCTGCCTCAGAGGGTTTTCTCAGCACTAAGCTTTACTGAAGGAGATTACTAGATCTTTTCCCCCCACAGGTGCTGGGTGGGCTCAGGTTCCTGCCTTTTAATTAGCAGCCAACTAAACTGTTGCACCACCAGCACTCATTAGATTACTAGTATTTTTACTAAATATTTGGAGACCTAGTTTGGGCATGTTGCTATAGGAGAGGTTATTCCTTGGAAAGGGACAACATACTTAAGAAGGTAGAGGGACAGAGAAGGAGAAAATCCTCCTCCAGGTGGGTTGACCCAGTGACTGCAGCAATGGGTGTCAGTGTTCCAGAGATCATAAGAATGGCACAGGACAGGACAGAGCTCAGATCTGCTGTTCATAGGGTTGCTATGAGTCACACTCATTTCCAACGGCACCTAACAACAACAACAATAACAACAACAACAACTTTGTATCTAGAGCTCTGGTGGCTTAGTGGTGAAAAGTTGGGCTGCCAACCCATAGGCACACAGTTCAAATCTACCAGCTGCTCCATGGGGAGAAAGATGGGCAATCTCCTCCTGTGTAGTTTATTGATTTTGAAGACTCACTGGAGGATCCGCTATGATTTGATTCTGACTAAATGGTGCATGACAAGAAGTTATTATCTAATTAGTTGGTTTTTATCACCTACTGAATATAATTTCTATTTATTTTCTAGTTTCTGATATACACATGTGCGAGAAAATAGAATTATGTCTGCTCAATGAGGTGCGTTTGTGGGCACAAAGCAGTTTCCTCAGAGCCGCCACAGGAGGGCTAGTGTCGCCCTGGCCTCCTCCCTGCTCACTGGCTGGCCTGTGACAGGGTGGCTGGAGGCTTGGCCACTTCCTGTTAGAGTCAGGTGAGGCTTCACGTTGGGCCTCCCCTGGAGCCTTTGAAGTAGAGAGATACCAAAAAGTAAAAAATGACAGGGTTGTAAAAAGGCCTGGAAGCCAGACCCTTGTTAACTGACTCCAAGTCACCAGACTCTTTGGAACCTTGTCTGTTTGATCTGAAAGGTCATCAAGTCAAAGGTCATGAGGTAACTGTGGGAACCCGAAAGTAAATGAAAAAAAAACCTGAAAAGGACCACAGCATCTGTGGCATGCTGTCCTGGGCCATCCTATTTAACCTTCATGGTTCCTCTCAGAGATGGGCATTATTACTACTGAATTTATTTCATGGAATAAATGATGTTTTCAGAGGACAAAACTGAAAGGGCCTAAAAGATTTTACTGTGAGATGTGAGCCTATAACCAAGTAAGGCAAACAAACAAATAAAAAGCCAAAGCAAATCTGGCAGGATGGTAACTGTTGTGGCATCTAGCTGGTGAGGTGCTGAGGATTCATTGCACTATCCTTTTACCTTTTCTGGATATTTGAGTTTAATAATAAAAGTTGGAGGAAGGAGAAGGGAAGTCTCTCCCCTCTTCCATATTGCTTCCTCTCCATAAACACAGGCGTGTGTCCTGTTTACCCTTCCAGGGATGCTTTCCTATGGGTTCATTCACACACTTCCGCACACACATATGTGCACGTGAGTTCTTTCTTTCTTTTTTTCTATAATTATATTTTATTAATTTTCATAAACATTTACAGAGATTTTGGGTTTCCATTCATTCATTGTTGCACTATTCTCTCTACCCTCCTCCCAGTTTGTTCTTGTCCAAATGCCACAGTGCTTGTCAAAGCCAGTTCTGATTAATCTTCTTTGTCAGTGTGTCCTTTGCCATTCCCTATCACTCCTCCCTGAGAGAGACTTCACCCTGAGTCATAAGGAAAAGGGGATGGCGTATTCTCTTAGCTACTTCCTGCTGAAAAGGAACGCTGTGGGTTTCAGGGTGAAGATCTTCTCTCACTACTCTAAAGGGCCCCTTTGGCAGTAGGAAACACATAGACTATTATGGAGATTGATTTTGGAATTTAGATGCACTTTTATCAATTGTGCTTAGCCGTACATGTTCATATCCTTGAAGATGTATCATGGGGGTGTTGCAACCTAGAAGACACAAATTTGACTAACAAGTTATAAGTATATGAGTCCAAAAATTATGGAAAAGTAAAAGAAAAGATTGTTTCATTGTTTTACAAACCCTCCCCCAGGTCCCCTCCACCATGTAGCCCTCGCTCTAGTCTCCTGTGATGACAGAAATACCTAGTTATATATCTCTTTTAAACAGTTTTCTCCCTCCTCTGTTTCAGTGCAGTATACATTCTTGAACCCATCTTACTCAGTCTCTCCCCAACCCCAAGGACAGTCCCATTCTACAACAGTGGCATCATGTAATATTTGTCCTTTTGTGACTGGGATATTTCACTCAGCATAATGTTCTCCAGAGTCAACCATTTTGAATAATATTGCATGAGTTCCTTGTTTTTTAATGCAGCATAGTATTCCATTGTGCGAATATACCACAGCTTCTCTAGCCATTCGTTTGTTGATGGGCACTTAGGTTGTTTCCAACTCCTTGCTATTGTGAACAAAGCTGCAATAAACATGGGTGTGCATATATCTGCTTGGATGTCAGCTATGGTCTCGTCAGGGTATATTCCCAGTAGTGGAATTGCTGGGTCAAATGGTATCTCTATTTGCAACTTTTTGAGAAAGCGCCATACTGCTTTCCACAGGGGTTGCACCATTTTACACTCCCACCAACAGTGAATCAGGGTTCCAGTTTCTCCACAACCACGTGAGTTCTTTCTACTGCCATCTCGACAGATTCTTTTAAAGGGTTCCTCAGGGAAGGCCGTTCGGGTGTGGCTTCATGTTCCCAGCTTGACATGACCACCAGTCTGTCTCAAGCAGCAGAAGGGACAGAAGCCAGAGTGGCGACAGTGACTCATGGTGTGTGGAGCCTAACAGAAGTATTCACACTTATGCTCTTGGCCTTCCCCACATTTCTTGTGGGTTGCAAAACTCAAACTGAAAGCCCACATTTTGGCTTCGAGGCAACAAAGGCTGAAAAACAGAGAGGTTGCCCAGAAAGCTTCCCCCACACGCAGCACTGTACCTTGAACTTTTGGAGGATGAGTAAAATGCTCCATGTTCTGGCACAAAAAGGAAACTTTTAAATGTCCCAAACCTTTGGCTGGAGATCACATGACAGGGTTTTTAAAAAATATGATTTTGGTTGCAGGAAAGCCATTACATTTAACACATTTGTAGCACTGAAATGAGAAGGTAACTTTCTGGATTCACAGTAGATTGTTGATGTGTGCCGTTGAGTCACTTGCGATTCCTAGTGACTTTATGTACAATAGCCTTGAACCCTGCTCTATCCTGTGCCAACTTTATTGTCTCTGACACACCTACACCCCCATTACCCCAGACACTGAATCAGTCCATCTCATTGAGGTTCTTCTTCTCTTGTGCGGTTCCCTCCACCCTCCCAAGCATGATGTCACACTCAAAGGACTGGTCTCTCCTTGCAACATGCCCAGTGTTTGTCAGATGAAGCCTCAGAATCCTTGCCTTCAAGGAGGACCTGGTTTCGTTCTCTCCAGGATGAACCTGTTTGTTCTCTTAGCAGTCCATGGTATACTCAACACTCTTCTCCAGCACCACAACTCAAAGACATCAATTCTCTTTCCATCATCCCTAGTCATTGTCTAGCTTTCTGACATATAGCAAGCAATTGCAAAGACTATGGCCTGGAACAGGCACACCTTAGTCTCAAGACTGACTTTGTTGCTCACAGTAGATACACCAACCAAACTCAGTGTGTGTTTCAGAAAACAAAATCTAATCACATTATCTCTGGAGTGTTTCTTCAAAAATAAAAACCTCAGGGGAGCTCTGGTGGCCTAGTGGCAAGAAGCTGCACAGCAATCCCAGAGATATGCGGTTTGAATCCACCAGATGCTCTGCCGGAGATGGAGTGGCCATCTCCTCCTGTACCAGTCAGATCTGATTTGATGGCACACACACACACACACACACACACACACACACACACACACACAAAAGAATTAAGTAAAAAGTTAAAAACCTTTTAAATCAACATCAACAGATGAATCATTAGTTAAATGAATCAAATAGAAACGTTTTATTTATGTTGAATAGTTGCATAATTTGTAGTGGAGTAAAACTTTTCTTCTTGTCATTGAGAATGTGTGGATAAGTAGCTATTTACAGAATTCTGAGGCTTTTGGGGGGAAATATATTTTGCTTATGTTACAGCATAAGCTGTATATGGACTTTCATTCATAGGGTCACTATGAGTCACCTACGACTCAACGGCACTTAACAACGTAGAGATAGACAGTTGGCCTAGTGGACTGAAAGTGATGCTACCAATCCAAAGGTGAGTGACTCAAATCCACGGCCCTAAGGCCTGTCTTTAATTGTTTTTGATGAAACATTCTTCTAGGTCGTATAGCCCTGGGGTGTCCACTTGCTGTACAGAGGTAACTTGTGGCCACTATGAAGCTGAACACTGTAACACTGACATGTCAAATGCGATAATGGTTACCCATGGCGGACAGCGTTTAGTGGGGCTCCCCGGTTAAAACAGACTTGGAAGCAGGAGTGGCATCCACTTCCGTAAATAGCTTGCCTCCGGAAACCCTGGAGCAAGGATGAAAGTCACGCAAGTGTCGAGGACTCAGTTCATAGGGTCGCTATGAGTCGCCTATGACTCGACAGCACTTAACAACAATAACAACAGCATAGCTTTAGATATAGAGCCCTGGTAGCATAGTTCATAGCATGTCTGCTAACTGAAAGGTTGGCAGTTCAAAACTACCAGCCCCTCAGAAAGATGAACAGTCTCCTCCTATAAAGATACAGCCTTAGAAACCAACAGAATTGCTGTGAATTGGACCGACTCCACAGCAGTGGGTTATACCAATGCAGCATAGTTATTAAGAAAACTGGTTTTCCCACCCCAATGACTTTGTGCAAATATAGTCATAGAAACAGTGGATAAAATGATGTATGTATGATTCATGGTAACTATTTACAATAATTTTTATACTATTTACAATAACAAAAAGTATAAACAAATAATCATGGGTAAAGGCAGAAATTATAGGGAGAGAGCTATAGGACTTTGTGCTGGAAAGATGGAGGGAAAGCAAAAGAGAGAAAGACCTCAGATGAGATGGATTGACTCAGTGCTGGGGTAGTGTGTCTGAGACAGTGAAGTTGGCTCAAGATAGAGCAGGGTTCAGGCCTGTTGTGCATAGGGTCACTGTGAGTCACAGGCGACTCAATGATACATAACAGCAACAACATAGCTACATGGAACTGTTGAAGTGGAAGAATTGTGAAGCTGTGAAAGAGAATACAGAAGCTTTCTGCGTATGAGAAGCAGATCGTTCTATCTTACTGCAGAGTAGTTATGAAGGGAAATTTGATTAGGGAATACTTTCAACTCTTATTTTATTTGAAACTTTTTTGTTTTTAAATAATTATATATTTATCTAGAGGCCCTGCTGGTGTACTGGTTAAGCTTTTAACTGAAAGATGAGTGATTTGAACTCACAGCTGCTCCCCGGGGGAGAGATGTAGCAGCCAGTTTCTGTTAAGACGGCAGCCCCCCAGTCCTCCTGAGGCAGTTCTGCTCTGTCTTACGTGGTCTTTGTGAGCCTGGGTTGACTCAATGGCGATACATTATCTATGTATTCATGTTGTTGTTGTTTGATGCCGTCGAGTCGTAGTTGACTCATAGCGACCCTATGAACGAATGGCCTGAGCTCTGTTCGTACATAGAGTTTCCAGAGGCAAGTCATTTCAGAAGTGGATGCCGCTCCTGCTTCCAGATGTATTCATAGGAAGTTACAAAAATAGTACGGAGAGGTCCTGGGTACTCCTCAGCTAGTTTTCCCTTAGGGTTACAGTCCCATGAAATTATCGTCTGATATCAAAATCAGGAAATGGAAATTGGTATGATGTATGTGTGTCTTGCAAAGTGTTTGCATGTGTGTAGTTCTATGTCGTTTTTTTCCACATGGGTAGATTCTTATAACCATAACCACATCAAGGTTTAGAGCCATTTCATCCCCACAGCACCTTTGTGCTACTAATTTTTTTTTTCATCTCATAGAGTATGTTGTTGTTGTTAGGTGCTGTCAAGTCAAGTATGACCCGTAGCGACCTTATGAGCAACAGATCTGAGCCCTGTCCTATCCTGTGCCATCGTCATTGTCTCTAATTCACTCAAACCCACTGCAGCAGTCACTGTGTCAGTCCATCTGATTGAGGGTCTTTCCCTCTCTCATTGACCTTCCACTTTTTCAAGCATGATGTCCCGCTCTAAGGAAAAGCCTCTCCTAATAACATGCTCAAAGTATGAGTGATGAAGTCTTTTCATCTTTGCCTCTTAGGAGCATTCTGGCTGTACTTTCTCCAAGACATAACTGGGTTTTTTTTTTGTTTGTTTGTTTTTTCACTCCATGGGATATTAAGTGCTCTTCTCCAATACCACAACTCAAAGGCATCAATAATTCTTCTGTCATCCTTATTCACTGTCCAGCTGTCAGATAAATAGCAAGGCTATGATTGAAAAGGCCATGCTCTGAATCAGGTGTACTTTAGTCTTTAAACTGATGTCATCTCTCTTCAGTACTTTGAAGAGGTTCCTAAAAACAGACTTCCCCAATGCAATATGTCTGCTGATTTTCTGACTGTTAATTGTGGATGAGATTAGCTTTTTCACTTAGCAGAGTGCCCATGAGCTCCATCCAAGCTGGTGCTGGTGTATCAGCAGTTTGTTCCTTTTTCTTATTAAGAAATAAGAATACATACAAGATTTATTCTTCTAATATACCAGTTTTTTACCACATGCCTTCTGACAGACACTTTATCTTCCCTGTACTCCAGTTTTAGAGGGTTACAAACAAGCTGCAATGAACAACCATGTGCAGGTTTTAATGTGGATGTATGTTTCCCTTTCTCTGAGATAAATATCCCGTAATGCAACTGCTGGGTTTTATGGCACTGTCTGCTTATGTTTATAGGAAACCACACAAGTTATTTTCCAGAGTGGCTGCACCACGGCTTTATTTTTATAGAAAATATTATTGACTGTAGTTAGTACAGCGGCATTAGGCCACAGGCACGTAAGGATCTGGAGCATTTTTATTTTCTTTTTTTTTCCTGGACAATGACGTTTTGGTTGTTGAGAATATTCAGAACATTATTTCAAACTGGTAAAATCCAGGGCAATCTGAGAAATGAAAATTCAAAAGTGGTCGCTACATTCACAGATACATTCACATGTGAGACATACATACACAACCACCCGTTTTGTCATTTTTTTCTCTTCAGTGTATCTGAAAAAGGCCTAGACCATTGATTCTGAAAATAAGTTATTTTGTACATGACAGTGTACAGAACAAAAGAAGAAAAGACACTTTGTCTGAAAGTGACTGAAAGGCAATTTGAAATAGGTCCTTATCAATCTGAAATGGAAAGGCTGGAGCACAGGCTTGTGGCGTTCATTAGCTTGAGCTCTCCTCTGTTTTGGCTGCAGTAGTCTCAGTTGGAGCTGTTTCCTCTAAACCTTCTGGCTTCTTCTCGTCATCGTCATCATCACCATCATCATCCTGGGGATAGAGGTCGGGGTACTTCTGCATGCATTCCTGCATGGCCTGGAACTGGTCTATACAGTCTGACCCCTTGACATCCTCTGTGCTATAGTAGAAGCAGGAGAAGGCTGACTTGAACTGCTCCCCACAGGGGCCGCTGGCCATTCCTCCGAGGCATGGGCAGCTCCATGCTCCTCGTATGGATCATTCGGGTCATCAGCCACCAGCTCTGCATTGCTTGGAGTTGCATGGTCCTCTTTGGTCACAAATATGATTCGATCCTTGCTGGCAGTAGGCCATGGCGGCACCAGACACTTAGACTCAGCGGCGACAGTACCTGCACGCTGTGATCTGTCCTCAGGTAGGGCGGGCAACTCAGCATTTTGATTTTCTAGAGAAAGGAAATTAAATATACATTAGATGAAGACGTACAGAAAGGTCAAGACCTCCTTTCTACGAAGATTGCACCAAAAGTAAAGAAGGAAGCCCCGGCCCCTCCCAAGACTGAAGCCAAAGCAAAGGCCTTAAAGGCCAAGAAGGCAGTCCTGAAGGGCATCCACAGCCACAAAATAAAAGAAGATCTGCACGTCACCCACGTTCCAGCAGCCTAAGATGCTGAGACTCCAAAGGCAGCCCAAATACCCCCGGAAGAGCGCCCCCAGGAGAAACAAGCTTGACCACTATGTCATCATCAAATTTCCCCTGACCACTGAGTCAACCATGAAGAAGATAGATGATAACAACACACTTGTGTTCATTGTGGATGTCAAGGCCAACAAGCACCAAATTAAACAAGCTGTAAAGAAGATAACATTGATGTGACCAAGATCAACACTTTGATTAAACCTGATGGAAAGAAGGCGGCCTGTGTTCGACTTGCTCCTGACTATGATGCTTTGGATGTTGCCAACAGAATTGGGATCATCTAAACTGAGGACAGTTGGCTAATTCTTTGTTTGTTTGTTTGGTTGGTTTTCTTTTTCTCCTCTCTTTTTTTATTTTTATTTTTTTCTTCGTCTTTGTTTTTGTGGCTAATTCTAAATACAATTTTTTCTCACAAAAAAATAAAAAAAGTGTCAAGACCCGTCTCTTTGTCAGCATACAAAGTCCCATGTTTATCTTTCTGTGTTTGAGATGTATTCTTCCCTCACTGTTTCTGTATATGGCGGTTGAGGTTCTTGCCTTCTCTAGAGAAAAGAATTCAGTGTGGAGGCTCAGGCTAAATTGAAAAGCAAAGGCACCTTTCTTAAGAAAGAAATAGCATTTGAACCAGCAATTCCTCTACTGGGAATATACCCTAAAGAAACCATAACTGCCACACAGGCAGATATATGCACACCCATGTTTGTTACGGCTTTGTTTATAATACCAAAGCGTTGAAAACAACCTAAGTGCCCATCATCAAACAAATGGATAGAGAAGCTGTGGTATATTCACACAATGGACTGCTATGCTGCATTGAAAAACAAGGAACTCATGCAATATTATTCAAAATGGGTGACCCTGGAGGACATTATGTTGAGTGAAATATCTCAGTCACAAAAAGACAAATACTGCATAGTGCCACTGTTGTAAAATAGGACTGACATCGGGGTTGGGATGAGACTGAAAAAAATTAGATAAATTATGTATACTGCATTGAAACAGATGAGGGAAAGAACAGTCTGAAAGTGATATATGATTGGGTATTATGGTTATGACAAGAGTCCAGAATGAAGATTGCATAGTGGAGTGTACTGGGAGGGGGAGGAGATTGTATAACAACGAAAGAATTTTCTTTTACTTTTCAAAGAGAGGAGTGAACTGGGGGGAGGGGTGGGCAGGGAGGAAAGTGCAACAATGAATGAATGGAAATCCACTATCTCTGTAAACGTTCATTAAAATTAAGAAAGAATGAAAGAAAGAAAGAAAGAAAGAAAGAAAGAAAGAAAGAAAGAAAGAAAGAAAGAAAGAAAGAAAGAAAGAAAGAAAGAAAGAAAGAAAGAAAAACACTACTCCACACAGCTGAGACCACAGGGTTCAAATGGGTGGAGCTTTTGTACAAGGCAAGATGAGGAAGAGGCTTGGTGACCAGTCAGGTAACAGGACTCAATTTATCTCCGTATTTGGAACGTCAAGTGTATTTGTTTCTAGTCCTTCTAGGCCAAGTCTTTATCTCTTGAGATGAAAGTAGTTTTGAGAATCCTGGGATGCATGCAGGGCCTGACGGAACGGGGCATGCATGCGCTGTGGAGCAAGCTTCTCCAGTTCAATCCCTTTGTCTGGTAGATAGTTTTCTTTTCTGCTTAGGGAGTTCAGCAGCCAGTCATAAGTAGATTTCCAGGTACTGATTTGAACTGGTTTCACTTCAGACCAAGTTTTCAGGAAGTTAGTCTATAAAGATCAATATTTTATCATGAGGGAAGGTTAGCAACCTGATGGTGATAGATAGCAGAGGCCTCTGGTGGCCTAGTGGTAGCTGTGCTGCAATCCCAAAGGCACACGGTTCAAATCCACCAGCTGCTCCATGAGAGAAGGATGGGCAATCTCTGCCTATGTGATTGTCAGCCTCTGAAAACCTGCTGGAGAGTCACTTATTGAAGGTCTGACTTGAAGGCACATAACAACACCATAGGATATGGGAACGGACTAGACGTGAAGTTCCCAGAATGAGTGTGTAGGTTTCTACAAAGGGCTGTAGGCGTTATAGGGAGCTCAGTGCCCTTAGCTGTAGAGAGTTGTCCTGCTAACCCAAATGCTATGCTATGCCTCTCTGAGGGGTCAAATCCTCCAGCGGTGCCACAGAGAAAGATGGACAATCTCTCTCCTATCATTTGTTGTTGTTATGTGCCGTTGAGTTACTTGCTACTCATAGTGACCCTATGTACAACAGCCCTGAAACCTGCTCTGTCTTGTATCAACTTTACTGTCTCCGACACACCTACCTCATTATCCCAGTCACTATCAATCCATCTCACTGATGGTCTCCTTTTCTTTCTCCATCCCTTCACCCTTCCAATCATGACGTCCCTCTCCAAGGACTGGTCCCTCCTTGCAGCATGCCCAAAGTATGTCAGACAAAGCCTCAGAATCCTTGACTCTAAGGAGCAGACTGGCTTCATCCTCTCTAGGACTAACTTGTTTGTTCTCCTGGCAGTCCATGGTATATTCAAAACTTCTCCAGCACCACAGCTCGAAGGCATCCTTAGTAATTGTCCATCTTTCTGATGTATAGCAAGCAATTCTGAAGACTATGGCCTGGAACAGGTGCACCTTATTTTCCAGCCTGATGCTGTTGCTTTTCAGTACTCTCTGGAGAGGTCCCTGACAGCTGACTTTCCCAAAACAATTCATCTCTTGATTTCCTGGCTGCTGGTACCAAAGAGGGTTGATTGTGGAGCCAAGCAAACTGAAGCTGTTAATAATCTCAATCTTTTCGCTGTCCATCATGATTCTGCCAACTGGCCCAGTGGTGAGAATCTTTGTTTTCTTGATATCGAGCTTCAATCCATATTGAAGGCTGAAGTCCTTGATCTTCAGCAGCAAGTGCTTCAGGCCCCCTAAAAACTTGCTGGAGGGTCAGCTATGAGCTGGTTCCAACTTGATGGCAAGGAGTTTATGTTTTTGATAGATCCCAAAAAGCACGCATGTGCTGTCCCTAACGTCACTGCCAGTCTAATCACCACCAGCCACAATTGCAGGCCACTAGGCAATCACCTCTGACCTGCTTGTACTCACATTGTCCCAAGGCTTCCCATGAATCGCAGGCTCATTTGGGAATGTTCTGCCCCCACATTTCTCATGACAGTCACTCAACTCCTAGGAGGTCTAGGAGAACCATTTCAAAACCAATCTCACCCAGGAACCAGCATATCTATGTCTTCTCCCACTCCCCAACGTGTGCCTCCTGCCATACATCTATCTGTCCCTCCACTGATTGGTTCTTAGCTGTCAGAGCCCAGGGGTGAGGTCACACTCATCTGTATGAAGAGGGTGAGCTCTGAGGGCATGCTTCTCTTCCTCGGTCCTCAAATCTAACACCTGATCTTGTTTCCTCGTTTGAAGCGATAGATAATAAACTGTAGTTGCTCCCGGGGCCCTTCAGTTATGCCACAAATAGTTATAGAGCTTCTATTACGGATCAACTGGGGATGTAGGGGTGAACAATAACAAGGCCCTCACAGTCTAGTGGACACTAAGAGAGAGCATCTACTCCAGTCTTCCACATAGAATTCGTTTATAAAAAGTATTAGTTGTATATGCACACCCATGTTTATTGCGGCTTTATTCACAATAGCAAGGAGTTGGAAACAACCTAAGTGCCCATTATCAAACGAATGGATAGAGAAGCTGTGGTATATTCACACAATGGAATACTACACTGCATTGAAAAACAAGGAACTCATGCAGTATTATTCAAAATGGGTGACTCTGGAGGACATTATGCTGAGTGAAGTATTTCAGTCACAAAAGGACAAATACTGCGTGGTGCCACTGTTGTAAAACAGGACTGACCTCGGGGTTGTGGGGGAGACTGAGAAAGATGGGTTCAATAATGTAGACTGCATTGAAACAGATGAGAGAGAAAACTGTTTAAAAGGGATATGTGATTAGATATTTTTGTCATGACAGGAGTCCAGAGCGAAGGCTGCATAGTGGAGTGGACCTCGGGGGAGGGATTGTAAAACAATGAAAGAATTTTCTTTTACTTTTCCAAGAGGGTAGTGCACTGGGGGGAGGGTTGGGAGGGGAGAAAAGTACAACAATGAATGAATGGAAATCCAAGGTCTCTATTATTGATTTCATTAAAATCAATAATAAATTTAAAAACAAAAAAAATATTAGTTGTGAGCTCTGGTGGCCTTGTGGCAAGAAGCTGCACTCCAATCTCAGAGGTACGTGGTTCGAATCCACCAGATGCTCTGCTAGAGGAGAGGCAATCTCCTCCTTTATCACTCAGATCTGATTTAACAGTACACACACAAAAAATAACAAAATTAAAAAAAAATATTAGTTGTGCTTTACTGCTGTCCGGTAGTTATTGAAGAGGGAGTTCTGGTGGGTTAGTACTAAGGCGTTGTGCAGCCAACCCAAAGGGATGTTGTTCAATTCCACCTGTAGCTTCACAGGAGGAAGATGAGGAATCTCCTTCCATGCATTTTACTGCCTCTAAAAATCCTCTCAAGGGTCAGCTGTGAGTCAGTTCTCATTCCATGGCAAAGAGTTGAGAATTTCTGAATTAAACATCTTGAGTTTCAGATTCAGTGAGGGTCTCTTGCTGTAAACAAGACGTTGAAGAGTCCTTATACAAACTTGCTAAGAAGCCTTTTTTAGAGTTTTAAAAGATTCATGTATTATCAACAGACAACCATGATAAAGTCACTGTTTATAAAAGGTGGCACATTTCATAAATATTTAAGCAGAAATAAAAATTTTAATAAAGGGAGGAAATTATATTTTTAAATCCTTTAAAACGCCAAAGAAGATGATCAAAAAGAAAAGAATGGGGCAGTGAATAAACACAGAGGCATTCAGAAGAGGCCTGCATTTTGGACAATCTAATTGTTATACAAACTGTTAGTGGGTGAAATGGTCACTAGGTAAATTTATTATAAGGATTTGTGGCTCTAATCAGAGTTCCTGGGACAGATCCAACATGGTGGCCAAGGGCAGATTGAATGACACTCAAGGCCTGCTTGGGCGTGTCCTATTGGCCCAGCCTGGGCCCATTCAGCTACCAGGAAGAAAAGAAAGAGAATATGGTCCTTCCTTGACTTCCCCAGTGGGAGTTGGGGCCTTGCCATCCACCACGATTTGGACAACCAACAAGGTATCCAAATAGTAGGGACAAAGAGCCAAAAAAAAAAAATCAACCGATATTCATGACAGTGAATGAATTGACCAGAATCAGGACGTATCTCCCTTCCCCAGTCACATCTCATCAACCAGCTTTGTAACTTTGGAAACGTTCCCCTAACCTCTCCTTGATCTGAGTTGACTCATCCATAAAATGACAGGATGGATCTAGATGGTGGCCACAGCCCCTGTCAGCTTGAAAAGTTCCCAGGATTTCATGGATCTCAGTGCCTGCTCCCATAGTTTGACCTTTCCAAGGGACTGGAGGTTAGAATGGAGATAAGAAGTTCCATTTCTTCTCACAGTCAGCCAAGTCTGTCCTACAGCAAAGGTTAATGTTCTGTCCTCTCAAAGATCAGTTTCCTGGGGCTCTCAGAATAGAAATGTTAAGGTGATGAAAAGAGTGAAATCCAGGCTATGCTTCTTTTGAGTCAGAGCTGCTCACCCCTCACAGGGCAACAAGGAGCACACAGTCTCCTCTGTGGCCTGAAGCTTCATAACCTTGGGCTTAAGCTGTCAGCGCTGATTTAAAGAGATTTCGTGGTTCAATTTGCGTGTGGGAAAGAACTGAACTTCCCAGCAGGGTTTAGGGGCTAATAGGGAAACCTGAGCTAGCCTTTTCTTCCTCCTTCCCTGGAGGGGCACAGTGACTCACATGTTTGCACAGAAGTCTGTAGTGTCAAATCACAGATCTTAGGCCTTTGCCATTTTAAACCAGAAAGGTGTCGCAACCTAACAGTCTTAATTGCTAAACCATCATTGCAAATCTGAGAAGCTAGAGTCAGTCAGAATTGGATGTGAAAGGCTATGAACTGTGGGACTCTTTAGCCAGGTTATTTGTTCCTCTCCACCTGCCATTTGTGTCCTTGTTTGTACCCAAGCCCATATCAAAGGCCTCTGGGTTCAGGTTGCTCTCCTCCTGGTGACAGACCCGCAGATTTCTCCACAAGATCACTTTCTTTCCTGTTCCCAGCTAGAATCTGTAGACATTTGTAGTCATGCTGATTTCCAGGGAACAAGCAATTCTGAACTCTTCTTGGCAAGGTTGATGTGAATCTCAGTTCATCGCTCAAATGAATAAGAAATAAAGCTTTCTTTTCTGGAACTCTCCTCTGAGTCCTTGCCTCCACCATGCTGGGCTGGTGTAAACTCTGGCCTCAGTATTTGCTGTGGTCTCAACCCAATGTGCACGTATACAATAATTTAAGCAAGGCCAAAGCAAAGAATTATAAAACCAGTTCTGAGTTTTTGGTCCACATAGTTGGCTACCAAGGGGTCTATTGGTCTTACTCATGTGGCTTCTAAGCTGTAGGGTCCTCTGCTGCTTTCCTGTCATCCTGAGGCCCTGAAAATCTTCCTAAAGTGCCCTCGGCAGCATTGTCAGAGTGAACGAGGGCCCTTCTTGAATGAGAAGAATGAGAAAGGAAGAATAAGAAGAAACAACAACCTGGATTGAAACCTCCAGGCATGGCCCAGGCCTGCGACCGACAATGCCTTCTCTTAGAGCAACAGAATGTTTCTAGATGGGAGACCACAGACATCTTCTTTTTCATAAGGAATAATAAGTCACAAAAATCTCCAACATCTGTTGAATGCTAATTGGTTTTGGCATTGTCCAATTTAACTCACACATTAACCTTTTGAAATGCTGTTGTCATTTTCATTTTGTTGTTATTGTCGTCATTGTTGTTATGTGCCTTGAGTCGTTTGTGATTCCTAGTGACCCTATGTACAAGAGCCCTAAACGCTGTTCTATCCTGTGCCAAACTCGCTGTCTCAAACACATTCATTCCCACCACTCTACTCACAGAATCAATCCATCTCATCGAGGGTCTTCCTCTCCTGTGCTGTCCCTCCACTCTCCCAAACATAATGTCTCTCTCCAAGGACCACTCCCTCCTCGCAACATGCCCAAAGTATGTCAGATGAAGCTTCAGAATCCTTGACTCCAGGGAACATTCTGGCTTCACCCTCTCCAGGACAAACCTGTTTGTTCTCCTAGCAGTCGATGGTATAGTCAACACTCTTCTCCAGCACCACAACTCAAAGCCATCAATTCTCTTTCTATCATCCCTATTCACTGTCCAACTCTCTGATGCATAGCACGTAATTGCAAAGACTACAGCCTGGATCAGGTACACCTTAGTCTCTAGCCTGACGTCGTTGCACTTCAGTACTCTTGAGAGGTCCCTCACAGCTGACTTTCCCAATGCAATTCGTCTCCTGATTTCCTGGCTGCTGTTACCAAGAGTGTTGACTATGGAGCCAAGTAAACGAAAACTGTTAACTATTTCAATCTCTTCACCATCCATACTGATGCTGCCAATTGGTCCAGTGGTGAGAATCTTTGTTTTCTTGATGTTGAACTTCAATCCATACTGAAGACTGCAGTCCTTGGCCTTCTGCAGCAAGCGCTTCAGGTCCTCCTCAGTTTCAGCGAGCAGGGTTGTGTCATCTGCATAACGCAGGTTGTTGATGATTCTTCCACCAATCTTGACATCACATTCCTCCTCGTACAGCCCAGCGTCTCAGATGATCTGTTCTGCATACAGATTGAAAAGGTATGGAGACAAAATACATCCCTGATGGACCTCTTTCTTGATTTTGAACCATCCAGTGTCTCCCTGTTCTGTTCTGACAACTGCCTCTCGGTCCACATATAGGTTTCGCATTAGCACGATCAAATGTTCTGGGATTCCCATTCTTCTCAGAGTCAGTCACAGCTTGTTGTGATCTACACAGTCAAAAGTGTTTGCATAGTTAATGAAGCACAGATACACATTCTTCTGGTATTCTCTGCTTTCTGCCAGATCCATTTTACATTAGCTATAATATCCCTAGTACTGTGAAAAAAGAGTCTCAGTGTGATACAAAACTTCCTCAAGACCACAAGGCAAGAGCTGGAATTTTAATCCAAGCTGTCCTGACTCTGTAACTCAAGTTCCTATTTACAAGCAATGCTTGACTGCATCTCAGATGCTTAAAAATATGTCCGAACTGGTGTGATATTTTAAAATTCTATTTTTCTTAAAATTTCTAATTCATTGGAACTCTTTATTTGGTTTCTTTTTAAAAAAAATTTCTACTAATTTATTTACAAAACTTGAATACATTGTTTTCAAGAACAGATTCTTTCAATTTCATTCATCCTCCCCACCCAACAAATTATACAACTCCATGATTCATTCCCCCCTCCCCCTGCACATCCTCATCCCTCTGCTTCCAACTGCTCCCACCCCTCTTGGATCCTTATACTCATTCTGCAGTAATGGTTTTATATAATATTTATCCTTGTGGGACTGAATGAGAGTGCTCTCCAGTCCCTCCCAAGTTAGGTAATGATTAGAAAGTCATTGTTCCTGTGTACTGCATAGTATTCCACTGTGTAAATGTACCATAATTTCTCAATCCATTCATTTGTGGTTGGACATTTGGACTGTTTCCATGTTCTTGCGATTGTGAATAATGCTGCTATGAACATTGGTGTACAAATCTTCATTTGTGCCTCAGTTCTCATTTTCTCAGGGTATATTCCAAGAAGTGGAATAGCTGGGTCATATGGAATTTCTATGTTCAGCTTTTTGAGGATGTGCCAAACTGCTTTCCACAATAGTTATACCATTTTACAATCCCACCAACAATGTATAAGAGTTCCTTTCTTGCCACATCCTCTCCAACATTTATTACTTGCTACCCTGTTAAACTTTTCCACTGTTACTGGGGTATCTCATTGTGGTTTTGATTTGCATCTCTCTTATTGCCAGTGATTTGGAGCATTTCTTCATTTGTCTCTTTGCCATTCAAATATCTTCCTCTGTGAAAATTCTTTCCATGTCTTTTGCCCATTTTGTAATTGGGTTATCAGTCTTTTTCTTGTGAAGGCCTGGGAGTATTCGGTAAACTTTTGTTATAAAATTTTTGTCTGAGATGGTATTATCAAATGCTTGTTCCAGCCTATAGGTTTTCTTTTCACCCTCTTAGAAAAAGTTTTTTATGCACACAGGGATTTAATCTTTAGAAGGTCCCATGAATCAATTCTATCCTCTTCAGATTGTGCATTTCTGGTTGTATTTGGAAGAACTGGTATTAAGAAGGGATTCTTCCCCCTTTATCATTCCATGTCATTACATCACTGTACCAACTTAGTTTTATAATATTGGGAGGGTCGTTTTGTACATCTTAATACAGAAGGGATTATACAAGATGAGTTTAGCTAATCACACAAGAGCTGTGAAAACATCCAGGGAAGTCGTTGCCCATTAATTATTCATAACAATAATCAACATGGACAATATTCAACTTGTGACCAAAATAAATGGATGTTTTAAGAGGCCTTATTGGAACCATCAAATCAGTCTCAGAGCATCCCCCCTCTCTCGGCCCAGTTCTCCTGCTGCCTGCCACAACTTCAATTCTATATTTATCTTATCAAATCAGCAGTACAGCAATTAGTTATAATAATAAGAGGCACCAATTTATTGTGCGCCGACTTCATGCCAGGCACTGCATTATCGGAGTTTTTCATAGATTAATGGTCTAATTTCATTGTCACAACAACCCCTACAGAGGAGTCCGGTTATGCCATCTTACAACTGAACAAACTGAGGCTGAGAGTGGCTCCTGCTGGGTCCTATCCTGAACTACCACTGGCCAGTGACAAGGTTAGGACAAGCCAGGGCCACCCACTCAGCTCCCTGTGTCTAGGGACCAGATGTCAGGAATAGGAAATAAATGACATCTGTAACATAATTCAGCATCCCAAAATGCAGCTCTTTACGCCGTTACTATAGTTACATCTCTACATGATGCTCTCAATTTGTCTGAGTTAACAAAGGAACCACTGTTAGCCACTGAGGTGTTGAACTCGTGTCACCATTGTGAAATCAGAGGGACATTTTCACCGTTTTATAATAATAGCCCTGCCTTGAAATCATACTCTCTATCTCAGAAGCTCCCAGGAAATAAGCAGACCCTGGGCTGAGGCAGCTTTACAAATGTTATTATTTGCACCTTCTATGAAACATGGGAGCTCTTTAAAGGTGACACAACCATGTCGCAGGCAGAGTTTTGCAGAATGAGAGTCGTGTTAACGAGTGTGAAGTGAGGGTGATGGAGCAAGGGAGTCCCTGACTGGACTGAGGGAGGGAGTGGGCATCCAAGCAGGAAAATTAAAGAGAGGCTTTGCATGTATTGAGAAAGAGAAGCCATGGGATCTGATGAGGCTTAGCTTAAGAGCTGATAGACAGAGATGACAGAGCTAAGGGTTTCCAAGTGGCTGTGGTCCTTGCCAAATAGCAGTCCCGTGCACAGGAGGTGAGGTGGGGCTTGGAACCAGTGGGAGGAGGATGAAGGCCCGCTTGTGTTATTGACAAGTGTTTGGGGCCCTGAGCTGTTAAGGAGAATGACACATTAGAATCCGGAGCTGTCCTGCCTCCTGTGTGCCAGCTGGCACTGCTGTGGTCAGGAAGAACAGAGCAGACAGCCGCACTTCCATTTGACACAGAGGGATGCTGGAGGAGGGTGGAATTCTCCGTGGGGGCGCCCTGAGACCTACATGGGTCAAGGGGCGGAAGCCAGAGCTGCTGCTTGTTGGTTCACCGTAAGATCTGTTCTCTCTAATTACACAGTCATGGTGGGAAAGAGGGTGGTGACATCCAAGCTGACCACAGAGCACCATTCTCAACACTGGTGAGAGCCAGAATCCTTCCCCTGGTTAAGTAGTTTGCCAGCAGCGTGCTGGATGCTGATTAAAGAGAAGACCAGAAATAACAGGTAATTAAAAGCCTTATAAAAAGGAAAACCGCTCTCATCAAACTTGCCAAAGCGTCTCCATGGCTGGAAGTGGGGGAGGCATTGAAATTGTTGCCTGTGAGGAGGTAGCCTCGAGCTGGGCCCCAGGCGGGAGGCAGGGACAGGGATTGGAGGTGTTCAGACATTTCCTTCTGAGTCAGGGTATCCGGTGAGTAAAAACCCAAGAAAGCCTATTGAAAACCCCCCATGAGAAGCTCAGTTGGGAAAATCACTGGCACAAAGACGCAAAGGTTCTTCAGGGGAGAGGGTCATGTACACAGAGAAGAGGCCGAATCCGTAACAAGAGAGGAACAGAGGACATATTTCTCCACTGGTGAAAATATTCCACAAGATGAAGCAGGAATGAGCTCAGCAAAGGCTTAGGGATAAATATTTATTCAATTAGCTGATATAAGGTCCCTCATCTTCCAAGGTGCCTCAGGAACATGGCCAGCAAGGGAGGGGTTGTGGCAGGTAATGCCAGTGGTCTTTGATACTATGAGGGTAGTTTGGGCCCATTTGGATTTTGCTAGTCCTCCACACATTAAAACATTAAAACCGATTAAAACAGGTGTAGAAGGAGGAGTGGCATCCACTTCCGTAAACAGCTTGCCTCCGGAAATCCTATGAACTGGGAGAAAGGATGAAAGTCATGCAAGTGTCGAGGACTTCCATTCACAGGGTCACTATGAGTCACCTATGACTCGATGGCACTTAACAACAACAACAACTTTTTGGAAGTGCAACCAGAGTGCTCCTTGGAGGCAAGGATGGGGCAACTGCATCTCACATAACTTTGGCCATGTTGTCAAGAGGGCCAGTCATTGGAAAATGACATCACGCAGTGAAAGGTACAGGGTCAGTGAAAGAGAAGAGGACCAATCCAACAAGATGAACTGACAGAGCGACTGTAACAATGGGCTCAAGCATGATGGACATCATAAGCATGCAGCAGGACAGATCTGTTGTTCATAGGGTCACTGTGAGTCATGGTCAACTCAATGGCATCTAATAAGAACATCTTTGAGCAGGTGGTCCTTCCAAACTCCTTCCAGTCCTCCTCACCACCAAAAAAAAAGTCTATTCTGACCCATTGTGACTTCAAATGTGTCAGAGGAGAATTATATCCCATTGAGTCTTTTGGGAATGAGATCACCAAGCCTTTTTTGCTGATGCACCTTTGGGTAATGCAGACCTCTAGTATTTTGGCTTGGAGATCATGAAGGAGGTCTAGTCGCCTGGTGGTAAGAAGCTGTGCTGCAATCTCAAAGGACATGATTCAAAACCAGCTGCTCCCAGGGAGAAGGATGGGCATGTGGTTTACTACCTCTGAAAACTTGATAGAGGGTCAGCCATGAGTCAATTCCCACTAAACAACACACAACAGCAACCACAATATTTTGGTTAGGTGGTTTGGATAGGTGGAGTGTATTAACCACAATAATCTTATATTGTTGTTGTTGTTATAATATGCTGTCAAGTTGACTTCGACTCATAGCCACCCTATGTACAACAGCTCTGAACTCTGCTTTATCTTGATCTAATTTCATTGTCTCTGACACACCTACTCCCATTACCCCAGTCACTGAGTCAATCCATCTCACCCCAGGTCTTTCTCTCTTGTGCTCTCCCTCCACCCTCCCAAGCATGATGTCCCTCTCCAAGGACTGGTCTCTCCTTGCAAAATGACCAAAGTATATCAGACAGAGCTTCAGAATCCTTGCTTCCAAGGAGCAAACTAGTTTCACTCTCTCCAGGATGAACCTGTTTGTTCTCCTAGCCATCCATGGTATGTTCAATATTTTTTTTAAATTGACTTTAGTTTTTATTTCATTTTTAAATTTACAGAAAAGATAACAAAATAGCACAGACAGTTCCCATAAACATCACATTCAGTTACATCCAGTTTTGCTTATTATTTTCTTACATCTGTACTGTGCATTTGACAAATTAATTAACCTTATTTTCATTTCTTTCTATTTTATTTTAATAATTTTAATGAACATTTACAGAGATTTTGGATTTCCATTCATTCATTGTTGCACTTTTCTCCCTGCCCAGCCCTCTCCCCTGCCCCCCGCCCCAGTTCACTCCTGTCTTTGAAAAGTAAAAGAAAAATTTTTCTTTGATATACAATCCTCCCGCACCCCTCCCACTGCCCCAAGTACACTCCACTATGCAACCTTAATTGTGGACCCTTGTGATAACCATAAGACCCTATCATACATCGTTTTTAAATTATTCTTTCCCTCATCTGTTTCAATGCGGTCTTACCCCAACCCTGATATCAGTCCCATTTTACAGCAGTGGCACCATGCAGTTTTTGTTTTTGGTATATTCAATATTCTTCTCCACTACAACTCAAAGGCATTATTTTTCTTCTGTCATCCTTGGTCATTGTCCAGCATGTAATTGTGAAGACCATGGTCTGGATCAGGTGCACCTTACTTTATCCCAAAGGCTTTCTGCTTCCCCATAGGAAACCTTACTTTTGTTGTTGTTGGTGCACACCGTAGAATCAGATCTGTCACAGGAAGAGATTGCCCCTCCTTCTCCAGTGGAGCATCTGGTGGATTCGAACCATATGCCTTCAGGATTGCAACACAGCATCTTGCCACCAGGCCACCAGAGTTCCCTTAGGGACTATCATTTTAATGTTGAAGAGACTGGTTTGGAAAACTTAAAGGGAAGAGACTGTTTCTTTTTGCATTGCTGCTCCAGCCATCCTAAAGCTCTGTGAAGCTGGAGAAGCAGGGACACCTCTGTCTGGTGGAACAAAATGAACACTCTGCTAGACTCAGCTCATTTCGCCAGCATTTCATTTGCTGTTTCCTTTGCCCTCTGTTTACTGTGTTCCCTGCCCCCACAGCCCGCCATTGCTCTTTCATTTCATCCCTCAGTAAACATTGCTGACCACCTCCTGTGGACCAGTTTTCCCTAATGAGAAAAGATGCAGTGAGCTGGGCCTGGAACACAGTCCTCTCTGTCAAGCTGCTCCCAGTCTAGCTGGTTAACAAATTTCAAAACATAGAGAGCGGTTTTGTTCAGCCGACGCAAGCAAGGGTAAAGCCTAGGGGAGGGAGGGAGAAAACCTGAAGGAATGGATGGGGAGACAGGGACCTTACAAAGCAGGGGTGTGTAGTTCTGGTTCCTGGGAGGGTTGCCAAATAAAATACAAATATGCCTAGATTTGAATGCAACATCTGGGACACAGTCGGGGGGGAGGGGGGAGAGTTGGTAATTAATTGATATTCAAACACAACTTTATTTTTATTTGCTTACTCTGGTAACCCTTGTTCCTGATGAGCAATTAGGAATTAGTTGGGTAAGTAGTCAGAAGGGAGGGAAGGACATTTCAGCAGAGGGACCAGCACATGCAAAGACCTGGAAGTAAGAGAAGTCCTAATCTAGTCTGTTGGATAAATTGATCACTGTTCACGTGGTTAGAGTGTAGAGTGCAGGGAAGAGGGTGCATCAGCCCATCACATAGCTCTTGTCATTATTAGATGCTGTCAATTCATCGTGACCCTATGAACAACACATCTGAGTCCTGTCCTTTCTGCACCATCTCATCATCTCTGACACAGCTGAGCAATAGATTCCATGTCAGTCCTTGCTGAGGGTTTTCCTCTCTTTCATTGACCTTTCCTATTATGACCTCCTTCTTCAAGGATCAACCTCTCCTAACAACATGCCCAAAGTAAGCGAGACAAGGCTTCATCGTCCTTGCCTCTAAGGAACACTCTGGTTGCGCCTTCTCCAGGGTATACTTGTCCTTTTGGCAGTCCATGGAATAGGGAGGACTCTTCTCTAACACTACAACTCAAAGGCATCACTTCTTCTGTCTCTAGTCACAATGGCATCTGAATGTCACAGTAACTGGAATTTAGTATGTACTCAATAGCTATATCCTTGAGGAAAAATCTACTGTCAAAGACTTCTCCAAAGTGACTAAAGAGCAATGATGTCAGTTGAAAGACTAGGGTGCTTCTGATCGAAGCCATGATCTTTTTCATTAGCTGCTATGCATCTGAAACTTGGACAGTGAATAACACAGCTATTGAGTACATACAAAGTGCCAGGTGCTGTGACATTTTGGATACCGTTGTGACTAAACAAACAGCATCACCCTTGAGGAGCTCACAGCCCAGCTGAGAAACTGAGAATTGGGGAGAGAAAAACCCACATTATGGAGGTTATAGCCAGAGACCTTAGCCTGGCTGGGAAGTCTGGGAAGGCCTCTCAGAGGAGGTGATAATGTGCAGAGAGACATGGGGTGCCAAGAGCTTGGGAGGGGGAAGTATTCCAGGCAGGCAGAGAAAAAAAAAGCCAAACCAGAAAAGGAGAAATGAAACAATGTGCAGAAAAGGTCCTAGAAGCTAAACTGTGGCCAAGCTGGACAAGTGGGCAGTGGCCAGCCCATGTTGTTGTTATTGTTGTGTGCCATGGAGTTGCTTGTGACTCATAGGGAGCCTATGTACAACAGCTCTGAAGCCTGCCCTGTCCTGAGCCAGTCTCACCTTCCATAATTACCACAGTTAACTGTATCAATCCATTTCATCTGGGGTCTTCCTCTCCTGCATTGTCTTTCCATTGTTCCGAGCATGATGTCCTTTTCCAAGAACTGGTCCCTCTTGGTCATGTGCCCAAAGTATTTGAGATGGAGCTTCAAAATCCTAGTCTCCAAGGAGAAACTTGGTTTTGCCCTCTCCAATACAGACCTCCTAGAGGAAATTAAGAGGTGATGATCTTGAAGCCAGTAGTGGCCATGGGAGGAATTTAAAGCAAGTGAGGGGACACAATTAGTTTAGTGTTGTTAAAGGCAGTTAAAGCTGGAGAGAGGCAAACAGGAGGGTAGTGCGGGTGGGAGCCGAGGGAACGAGGGGCATCATCAGTGAGGGGATTCCTGTAGGGTTCTGGATGGACAGCGAGGTTGGTCCAGCATGAGGTGGTGGAGATGAAGACAGAGAAAGGGAGATGGATCCCGGCTGTACTGAGGAGGAAGACTTTGCAGGGCTGGATTATCTGGCACTGAGAGTGAGGGGGAGGGAGAAGCAGGCATGACTCAAAGCTTCTGGTCTGGGCAGATGGATGCATGGTGGCGCCATTCGCTAAGCTGAGCTGGTGACCTGAGAGGTTAGGGAGTGGGAAGGAGAGAGTCAGGTTTGTGCATGTGGAAGGAGGAGGCTGGTGGTGGACCATCAGAGGATGGACTGAGAGGAGGAGAAAACGGCAGAGCCAGGCGAGCTGTGTTCAAATCTCTCCTCCCACACGTGGCTGTGTGGCTCGGATCCAGTGACTCCACCTTTCCTCGCCTTGTCTTCTCATCTGAGCAGTGAGATAAGGGGCGAACCTGCTCTCAGAGTTGCCATCCTCCCAGGTAACCCCAGTGATCCTCGCCTCCTGCTAGTCACACCCTTGTGTGGGTTCCTCTAGGCTTGGCTCCTCTGCCCAAGAGAATGTGTCCAAAGAGATGGTAAGTCAGTTCTGATCCGAGTTAGGAAGACATTAGAACTTTTTGCCTTGCTCTCTCTGAGGTCACTCATGAAAGGGAAACCAGGCTCTGTGTCACCAGCAGAGGTCCACATGATGAGGAAATCCCACTTCCTGCTAATGGCCATGTGAGGGAGCTTGAAAGTGAATCCTCCAACCCCAGCCAAACCCTCAGATGACTGCAGCTCGGGCCAACATCTGGAGTGTAAGCCCCTGGGAGACCCAGAGCCGGAGCCACCTACCCTGTGTGCTTCCAAATCCTGGCCCACAGCCACTGAGGTGAATTTGAAGTCCCTAAACATTGGGGTAATTTGTTACCCCACAACAGATAAGAGATACAGAAGGTCAAAGCACTTACTGCAATGCTTGGTCCATAGTGTCTCTCTCTCTCATTACAGCTTCTGCTCTGTGTGTTTCTGAGGCTGTAAATTTTCTCCCACAGAACTGCTAGTGGACTTAGACCACCAGAGAGGTGCAGCCCCCTTTTTTCTTTTAAAGCGTGTGTGTGTGTGTGTGCTCGCGTGCCATCAAATCAGATCTGACTAGTGCAGGAGGAGATTGTCCTTCCTTCTCCAGCAGAGCATCTGGTGGATTCACACTGTGTGCCTCTGAGATTGCAGTGCAGTTTCTTGCCACTAGGCTACCAGACCTCCCTAAGGTGCAGCTTTTGTGTTAGCAGATACCCTCCCCGTGGTCTATACTGCTAGCGCTGGCACACAAGGGCTATCGAACAGACACGTTGTCTAAGGTCCCCTGTGGCTTTTACAAGTGAGGTTGCTGAAAGTTTGGTGGTTCAAATCTACTGGGCGTGCTCCAAGGGAGAAAGATGAGCAGTAGTCTCGATTTACAGCCTCGGAAACCCAAGGATACGCCCTACAAGCCAAACCCTACTTGGTGGTGGTGGGTGTGCAGGTCTACAGTCCAGGAGAGGATTCTGGACTAAGTTAAGCATATAAAGCCTGGACCTTGGTGGCTGAGACCCGAAGACAAGGAAATTCAGAAGTGGAAGAGTCTCCAGAGCAGGGCCTCCTGGAAGCCAGAGAAGGAGGCAGTGGTCAAGCGCATCCTGACAGTGAGGCTTGAGGGGAAAGAGGTTCTTTTGGGTTCAGCAACAGCAAGGAGGTGCGAGGAGTCTCCAGTGAGGACCAGAGAGATAGAGAGAGAGGTAGACCCTGAGTCCAGATTGAATGTTGGAGGGATGTTAGAGAGAAGTGATGGAAAGAAGAAATATGGAAATACCGGGTTAAGGGGGTCAGGATGGAAATGGAATGGGGTAGGGAGGGGAATGTCTATCAGTTGTTGTATGTCAGAGCCTGCTGTTCATCTGCTGATGGAAGAAGGGGTTGGGGTGGGTGGTGCTGGGTAGTTGGTTGGGTTGAGGATCTAAGCCAAAAGAGGTGGGTGGGACAGGCAAAGTGGATGGGCTCAGAGACAGGGAGGGGATCGCCTGGACAGGAGACAGAATACCAAAAGGGGCCATGGGAAGGAGCCAGGGAGCATCATGGCAAGAGGTGGGATTCATCATGATGAGAGACTTGGCAGCAGGGGAAGGTGGGACTCTCGGCACCTCAGGCTCAATTTCCACCTTGGTCTAGGAACACCAAGTGGTTTTGCCAACTGCCACTCCCTGTTCCCTGTCCCACTAGACCCTGCTCTGCTAATTCTGGTGGCTTAATGGTAAGGAACTGCACTGTCAATGCAAAGCTATGTGGTTTGAATTCATCAGCTGCTCTGTGGGAGAAAGATGAGCAATCTCCTGTACATTTAACTGTCTCTGAAAACCCACCGCAGAGTCAGCTATGGCTCCGTTCTGACTTGACTGTACACAACAACAACAGCGCTAACAAATTACTGCCAGAGTGAATGTCTTTGTTTTGAGTTGTAGAAGCAGAAACTCCCAAGAACATCACAAGTTCCTGAATTCTCAGGGCACCAAATCCTGGAGATCTAATATTGGGAAATTTCAGCATTAATTTTCTTTCTTGGGGGAGAAATATTTTTCTGATTATAAATGAAATACCCATGCATTTCTAGAAAATTTGGAATATTAAGAAGTAATGCCATAGGGGAGCTCTGGTGGCCTAGTGGCAAGGAGCTGCAACTACAATCTCAGAGGCACACGGTTTGAATACACCAGATGCTCTGCCGGGGAAGGAGGGACAATTTCCTCCTGTACCAGTCAGATCTGATTTGACGGTACACTCACACTAAAATAATAAAATTTAAAAAAACATTAAAAAAAATTAAAAAAAGAAGTAATGCCATTCACATTCCCATCCTACTTAAAAAACTATGAGCAACAAGTCGATGAATTTCCTTCAAAGTTTTTGTCTACTTGTGATTATGACCTTTACTAATTTTTTGTGCTTATGTTTTGAATAATAAGATTGTAGTCTGAAAAACATTTTGAGTACTGATTATTTTCAAGCATATTTTCCTGTGTCCTCACCTTTCAAACCCGAGTCCTATCAAACAAATCAATTATGTTGCAAGAACTATACCAATTTATTTTGATGAAGCAGTTTATTTAGTCTAGAAATGGGAGTTTTCTCAGAAAAAACTCAAATCTCATATATGAATATGATGCTTATGCTGATAAAAGTTAAACCACAGACCCAGCTCCTGGACGTGCAGACATGAAATAAGTGGATGAGCTTCTGAGGCGAAAATAGCCGAAGGACATTCTAGAGCCGGTCTCACCCGGAAAGGGACAGAGCTCTAACTCAAACTCACTGCTGACGAGTGGATTCCAACTGATAACTGGCCTTCCTGGTTTCTGAGGCTAAAATCACGTGGAAGACTGTCCATCTTTTTCTCACAGAACTGCTGGTAGATTTAAATGAACAGATGCATAATCTTTTGGTTTTGCGCAACAGCCTGACTACACCACCAGACTATAACCACAGAATTCTGTATGGAGATAGTACTTCTTGCTGTTGTTGGGTGCCATCAAGTAGATGATGACTCGTAGTGACCCTATAAACAACAGATCCGAACCTTGCCTTATCCTGTCCTGTCCGCACCATCTCTAATATGTTTGTTGTTGTTATGTGCCATCGAGTCACTTGCGACTCATAGCGACCCTATGTACAAGAGCCCTAAACGCCGTTCTATCCTGTACCAACCTCGCCGTCTCAAACACACTCATCCCCACCACTCCAATCACAGAATCGATCCATCTCATCAAGGGTCTTCCTCTCCTATGCCACCCCTCCACTCTCCCAAACATGATGTCCCTCTCCAAGGACTAGTCCCTCCTTGCAACATGTCCAAAGTATGTCAGATGAAGCTTCAGAATCCTTGACTCCAGGGAACATTCTGGCTTCACCGTCTCCAGGACAAACTTGTTTGTTCTCCTAGCAGTCCATAGTATATTCAACACTTCTCCAGCACCACAGCTCAAAGGCATCAATTCTCTTTCTATCACCCCTATTCTCTGTCCTACTCTCTGATGTAAAGCACATAATTGCGAAGACAATAGCCCGCATCAGGCGTACCTTAGTCTCCAGCCTGATGTCATTGCTCTTATACTCAAGCCCTTTGTTAGGGTCATGATCAAAGACCAGATGAGTAATGAGGTGACAACAAGGATATCATCCATGAAGAGCTATTACAAAGAAAGAGGAGAAAGAAAAAAAATATTCCATAATGGATGTCATAAGAGAGCCTGAAAATTGCACTAGAGCATCAGAGGCCAAAACAAAGGAAGAGAGGCTCATGTAAAAGAGCTTCTCACAATGGAATACTAAGAAGCACACAGAAGCAATGGGTTTTATAAATCACTGCTTAACTAGGGAGGGACTGGAGAGCATTATGCTAAGTGAGAAAACTCACTCCCGTAGGAACCGATACTGCATAAGACTATTATTGTAGAACACTATTGTGTATGAAGGTCTAAGGGTGGGAGGGTGGGAGTAGAGGGGTGAGGATGAGGAGGGGAGGGTTAATCATAGGGTCACACAATTTGATGGGTGGAGGGGGTGGTGAAGGAAATAAAGACTCCATGTGAAAAACAACGTAGATGGACTTTGTAAGAAAACCAGTATAAAAGTTTTATTTTAAAAAAAAGAGTTGTACAGAAATTTTCAAAAGGCAGATCGAGAAGACGAAGCAAAGTATTATAATGTAATGTACAGAGAGCTGGAATTGGAGAATAAAAAGGGAATAACTCACTTGACATTTCTCACACTGAAAAAAACAAAGCCAAGTTCAAGTTGCAATATTTAGAGATGCTATAAGCAAAATATCTTTTTTTTTTAACTTCCACTCATTCACTGTTGCACTTTTCTCCCTGCCCAACCTTCCCGCAACCCAGTTCGCTCTTCTCTTTGAAAAGTAAAAAAAAAATGCTTTCATTGTTACACAATCCCTCCCCCCAACTCCACTCCACTATGCAGCCTTCATTCTGGACTACGGTCATGACAATAATACCTAACCATATATCCTTTTTAAACAGTTCTCTCCCTCACCTAGTGCAATGCAGTATACATAATTTATCCCATCTTTCTCAATCTTCCCCCAACCCCAAGGTCAGTCCTGTTTTACAGCAGTGGCACTACGCAGTATTTTGTGACTTTTGTGACTGAGATACTTCACTCAGCATGATGTCCTCCAGGGTCACCCATGTTGTGTAATATTTCATGAGTTCTTTGTTTTTCAATGCAGTGTAGTATTCCACTGTGTGAATATACCACAGCTTCTCTATCCATTCATTTGTTGATGGGCGCTTAGGTTGTTTCCAACTCTTTGCTATTGTGAACAAAGTCTTAATAAACATGGGTATACAGCTATAAGCAAAATCTTGAATGAGCCAGGAGGCATCAAAGAAAGTGGAGGAAATACACAGACTCACTGGCAGACATTGAACTATTTCAGGCTCTTAACCATATGATTAAGAGCCAACGGTAATGAAGGAAGGAGTTCAAGTCTCATTGAAGATATTAGCAAAAAAAATAAGGCCCCAGGAATGGACGGAATGCCAACTGAAATGTATCAAATAACCGCTGCAGCACTGGATGTGTTCACCAGTTTATGCCAGAAAATTTGAAGAATAGCTACCCGGCCAATAGATTGGAAGAGATCCGTATTTGTTCGTATTCCCAAGAAAGGTAATGCAACAGAATGTGGAAATTATCAAACAGTATCATAAAATACTGCTGAAGATCATTCAAAAACAGCTAAAACAGTACATAGACGGAAACTAACAGAAGTTCAAGCCGGATTTAAAAGACACTGCGGCACCAGAAATATCATCGCTGATAATCCAAAAGGATGTGGAAATTATTGACCAATATCATTATTATCACATGCTAAAGATCATCCAAAAATGGCTAGAACATTGACAGAGAACTGCCAGAAATGCAAGCTGAGTTTTAAAGAGGCTGTGGCATTAGGAATGTATTTGCTTATGTTAGACGGACCTTGACTGGAAGCAAAGAATATGGAAAGTATATTCATTCATTTGTGTTTTATAGACTGTGCAAAAAGGCATTTGACTGCATGGATCATAAATTACGGCTAACATTGAGAGCGCTAGCTAACAAGAATAAAATGGGATTTGGGAAGAGGAGACTGAGGATTAAGCCCCTTTTTGAAGAGGAATTCTCTCTGAGGCTTTTAATGTTTTACCAATCTTTGCGGCTTTGTCTTTATTCCTAGTGAAATGGAGAGGATGTCCGCACCAAGCTGCGCCTAAAACTCTTTCAGGCCTCTGAGACTTTGGCCTGCCGTTTTCTCTGTTGTAGTAGCCCTGTTTTCCCCGCACCTGGCTGTCTTTGTTTATCCCTTGGGCCTGGCTACCCTTCCCTATCTCCAGGTCAGATCCGCGGCCAAGAAGTTTCCACAGGGTGGGAATCGTCGGATGATACCTCTCTTGTCACTTGTCATTATTTACTGGCTGTTTCCTTGCGTCTTGCTTCATTGCTCCCCTCGGCCTTCGTCTTAGTGGCTGCACTCCCTCCCGCTAGGCTTTGCACATGGTCAGGAGCTCATAAATGCTCATGAAGTCGGTGAGGAGGAATAGCTGTGGGGCCAGGGAGAGTCCGCCAGGCGCTGACCCGGGCCTGGGAGGATGCCCAGCGGCGGCCGGGGCGGAGCGGGCGTGCAGGACCTCGGGGGTTTGGGGCGGGGCGCAGGGCGGAGCCTCCTGATTCGGGGGCGGGGATAGGGGCGGGACCTCCTGACTTAGGGGCGGAGCCTCGAGGCTGCCGCGGAGCCGACCTGACCGCGCCCTCTCGGCCTCCCCCGCCCGCCTGAGCAGTTCCGGCCATCCGGCTTGGGGCCTCTCGCCCGCTGCCGCCGCTAGGGGGCGCCCACGCTCGTGGCGCCGCGGTTGGGCTCGGGAGGCGCCGCCCGCGCGGGGCGGCTGGAGCCG
>NW_006399863.1:2400794-2408410 GCF_000299155.1 Elephantulus edwardii | reverse complement strand
CCGGGCCTGGGGTGCCCGCGCGCGCTCGGCCGTCCTGGGGTCCCGACCTCGCGGCGCGGCCCCCGCCAGCCCGCAGCATCTCTGGCTCCTGCTCGGGGCTGGGGTCGCAGGGGGGCTTCGAGTGCAGCGCTCGCGGGGACACCGGGCTTTGCTCGGGAATGATCTTCTGGGAGGAGGCGTCTTGCTCGCCGCCGCCTGCCCCACTTTCGGGCATCAGAGCCCTGCCTTGGGGGGTTTCTGCCCCGAAGAGACCCCTTAGATGTGCAGCTGAGCCCCCCTGCCCCAGTCTGTGTGTGCTGACATTGAGTGCTCGCTGTCAGAGGTGATCACTGACCGGGGTCATCTGGGGCACCTGCTAGCTGACCCGAGTTGGGGAGCTGTTTCTGGGGGTGCGACCAGGGAAACGAAGCGTGACAGAGCCCATTTGGACATCCTGCTGAAGTTCAGGTTCTGTTCAAGTTTAGGACTTTGTGATCGAGGAAGTTTGGGATGACCTGGTTTGACCAAGAAAACTCTAACCTAGACAGCCACCCTCCAGTTCCCTCTGGCATGTTCATTTTGTCAAATCAAAGATGCATGACACGAATGATCTTGTTAGAGGGAAGAAGTTAGAGGACAGCACCCAGCACCTACTCGAGCCCAAGACCCAGGTACTTTTAGATGCCCAGAGGTATAAGCAAGAAAAGGTAGTCTTTTGTAGCCAAGGGACTTGATCTTTCTTGAAAACGTCAGCGCACAGTGATACTTCATTTTGTGTAATCCCATAGATAGCCAGGGCCCAGGGCTCAGGATGTCCATAAGCGTCATGCCTCAATGGTGTGTAATTGGAATTTGCATACATTATCTTTGATATAGATCTTTTCTGTAGAGAGAAAGGCTAAGGTGAATCCCTTGATCATCTCATAGGTCTCTTGGATTTTGATATTTTGGGGGTTTACTGAAATAAGAACACTCATATTACATTTATTTGGCTCCCTCTGGGAGATAATCCTGAGTCATGCTTTAGAGAAGATTCTGCTTTGGGTAGGAGCTCAGATGTCTGGGGGTCTCTTGAAACGCCACCCGATGCCCCCCCTTTAATGGTACTTTTCTGGAACTCTGGCGCAAGGTTGGAGATGGAAAGTAGATTAAGAAACGTTTTCCTCCATGTCTGTTCCATCTTCACATAAATGCTCCAAGTGACTTGTGTTCACACTCTTTAATTTCTCCATTTACCCAAGAAAATTATTTTATGCTGCTGCCACCAAATATTTTAACATTTGAGTAATACTTGCCAGTTTATAAATGGCTTTGTAGTCATGATCGCACTTCTTTTTCACCACTCCCGGAGACAAGAGAGGACTTACCCAGGGTGGCAGAATTAGAATGGAGCCGAATTGCAATACTGGGGCCTCATCGTATGTAAATCTAATTCTCTTTCTCCTGCACTTGCCCCACCAGTTACTCCTGATCTGTTTGTTACCTGTAGGCCAGCTTTTGCTTTTTTTATTGTACTACATATGGTATAATTTCTTCTAGAAGTTTGATATTGTCCAGGTTTTTATCTTACAGAAACTTGGGGTAAGGAATTTTATCATTTTATGAGAGTCCTAGGCTGCTTTTTTTTTTTTTTTTTTACCTAGCCTGCCTCTCTTCTAGACCACAGGGTTGAGAGAGAAAAGAATTGGTTTGTGAAAGAACGATTCCGTTTCTGCAGTGGCATGTGGAAGGATAATTTAACACTGGGACCACACTCTCCCGGTGCTCCTGGCCACTTGTGTTAGCCTGTGCAGGAGTGTTAACCCAGGAGGCTCCTTTAGATGTCGCTGAACTAGTTACTATAAAAAGTATTTCACTTTCAAACTCCCACGTTTCAAGAAAAGAGAAACTCAGTACAAAGGTAATTTTGAAGTGGTGGTACGTATAGATGGAGAGAATTTATTTGGGGATTTTGAATGCCAGACCCCAGCTTCAATAGAAGAGCATTTTAAAGGGCTACTTGGAAACTCCTGGAGGACAGGAGTAAGGGTTTTTAGTATTTATTCAAGCTTGGAGAGGCATATGCTGTAAGGAAAAGGTTATCATGTAGTAGACCTTTAGCCCCACGGAAGCCTTAGTCTATAGCACAGATAATGAACTCAGAATATAGGTGTTCAGTTGGTTATTTGGTAATTCCGATTCAGAGAATCGCTTTTATAGGCGATTTAGGTTGTTGACATGTTGAATTGTGTATTCTTCAGATGTGCTACTTTGTAGACAGTTTTCCATAATTGCTTTTGGAGGGTCATGTTCTCCAATATGTATTTTCTTTAATTACCTGCTAACATTGCCAGAATCTGTATATTAGTTGTAATTAACCTTAAAGGTCAATTGTCAGAGCCACTTTACATTCCTTGGGAAGGATCAGCCAGAAGTTTCCACAGGAGTTTTATTTGCCCTACAGTCAGAATTGCAGACACAGATCTTCTCAGGTGAGCTGATTTTATAGGGTCATAAGACTTTCTTTGAACTCTATAATCCTTTGTGCTTAGTTAGGGATTTTCCCTTCCCTCCCATTGTTAACCCTCATTATCTCCATTCCTTGCAAATTTTTTGAAATAGTAGATAAGGTGCTCTGGTATAGTGAGTTTAGACTGTAAACCAAAAGATTTGGGAATTGAATCCACCAGGACTCTGTGAAAGAAAGATACATCTCTTCGTGTTAAGATTTGCAGCCTTGGGAAGCTGATGAGGGGTTGTTGTCAGTCAGAATTCACTTGAAGCCAATCGGATTGGTTGTTTTTGTGTTTTTTTTGTTGTTGTTGTTGTTAGGGGTATGTGTATATATGGGCAGATAAAACAAGCCCATTTGGTGCCCACTTCAAGATCTTCCTTCTGTTGATCTTGTGTTCATTTAACTTCTCATTAAGTCCTCCACTGGAGACAATGTCAGAAGGGAGAGAAAATGAGAAGCAAATGAATCATTTTCTAATTGTTAACAATTGGAAGATGATTTAGTATAAAAGATTGAAGCTATTCTGGAAAGTCTTTTGGATTACGTTGTATTTTGACTCATCAGAGTTTGTCTTGGAACTGTTTCCAATAGCCATCAATTTAGAGGCAGATTCCCAGCTACTGGGTAACCAGGAACCTTTCTGCTTTTTTTTTTAAAAAAAGTTTAAATGAAATTTACACCAATTGACCCTACTTTTTTTTAAGAGTCTGTAGTGAACCATGTGGGATTTTGTGTATACAGATTAGTTATTATTGAAAGTGTCCAAGAGTAGCTTTGGTTCATTTTATTTTGGTGTGTCTTGTATTCAAACACATGAAGTCTTCTGGATTTTTTTTTTTTTAAAGAAACATAGTCCTAGAGACAATCATTGATTCCTGAATTACTGAGCTGAGGTCTCATTACAACTTTGTTCCGGAGCCTTGTCTTTCGTGTGGAGTAGATAGGTTTAGGAGCATCATCTCCTTTTCTTTTCATGATCATTCAAGAATTTATCTTGTTTGGATTTAGCAGTGTGTTTGTTTTTTTTTTAAAGATTAATAGTGGACAGGCCTTCCTGAAGCTGTGACACTGATGACATTTGTTTTTGTTTTCCTTGTTTTTAGTCCTTTGAATTTCATTTTCAATCAGATATTCACAGGTTGACATTCTTTATGTCACTTTGGACAGAGGACTGTAGCCATCAGTCGTATAAACATGGATGTTCTTGCCATTTCTTGGTCTTAAGAAAATTTGCATAAACATACAGAACTAGTCACTTAGATTGATTTACTAATGTTGTTGTTGTTATGTGCCATCGAGTCACTTGAACCCTGCTCTATCCTGTGCCAATCTCACTGTCTCTGACACCTCCACCCCCGTTATCCCAGTCATTGAATCCACCTCATAGGGGGTCTTCCTCTCTTGCACCCTCCACCCTCCCAAGCATGACGTCCCTCTCCAAGGACTGGTCCCTCCTTGCAACGTGTCCCAAAAACAGTCAGTCCCTCCTGAGGTGGATGAGGTCAATAGTAGAGAATCTAGAGTTGTCACTTTCTGCATCTTGCCCTATCTCTTAGATCTGGTCTTTTCCATTTCTTTCCCAGAAGGTGTTTTTCAGAAAGATCTGGCCCGAGAGTCAGAAACCCTAAATTCTTTTCAGTTGTGGGTCCTTGAGCAAGTCACGTAATTGTTTTCTCTTTTTTAGTGATCCACGTCTGTGCTCTGCCCACGATGTCAGAAATGTGAGGGGAAAGCTTTCATGACCCTGCCCTTTGTTTCTCCACTTAGAATCTCTTCTCAGGTGGTTCGACTTTTCCTTTGGGATGCAACTGAATCAATCTTTCTCCAGTTTCTCATTTGGAATCTCTTCCCTTTTTCTTCCACAGGACCAGATGATGGTCCATCTATTGTATAAACCCCAAACTCATTACCGTTATGGAATTTGATTCCAACTTGTAAAAATCTATTAAAAAAGACATTCTCTGCTGTCAGTTGTTTCCAACTCACCCTTTAACAGGCTTCTGAAGCTGTGAATCCCAATGAAGGAGGACGCCCTTCTTTCTCACACAAGCAGTGGATAGCTTTGAACTGCTGACCTTTCGGTTAGCAGCCCAGCCCTTAACACTTATCCCACCAGGGAACTTTCAGTGGCTCCAGAAGACTGAGTAGAACTGCCTCATGGGGTTTCTAGGATTCTAAATCATTAAGGATGCCAGCCACCACCTCCTCCTCCCGAGAGGCCCCTGGTGGCTTCAGACTGTCAGGCATTTAGCCACTGCGTCTCCAGGGCTCCTCTTTCTGTCTTTTAGATTCTGTTCTGACCTTAAGTTGTTACATGTTGTCCTTCTCCGTAGATTGGAAGCTTCATGAGGGCAAGAACTTCCCCTTTACTACTTCTGTGCAGCCACATTTCTCTCTCTCTCTCTCACACCCCCACCCCCCTTCCCCAACTCTTATTTGACCCACAGTAACTGTTGGTTGAATGAATTATTATTCCATCTGCCTGGCAGGAATACTTTAGGTGCTGGGCGGATGCTAACAGATAAACATTCTACTAGAAATGTTGAATAGCTGACCTTTTAAATCACCCAGTGAAGGAAAAGTGTTATATTGATAAATGACTTGCAGGATATATTGGCTAAGTCCATTTCTTGTTTCTGCTTACTTCAAATATCTGTTTGTGAAGCAGGTCAGAGAGTGGAAGGTTGTGTGACTGCTCTGACATTGACACTGCCCTATTTCTTAACCTGTGTGTGGCATGTAGAAGGCCTGTGTATATTCATTCACTTGCAAAGTGTGGAGGAGGCCAACTCACTCCACTTGGTCTGGTCCACATTTTAGCTTGTTTGCTTTGAAGAATTTGCAAGGTGGAGAAATGGATGCTTCGGGCTCTGATTTCAGCCCCTGCTGTGCTATGCAAATGTTCTCTACATGCCTGAGTGACCTTTTGAGAAAGAGCCTTTGTGATCTTAGAGAGCCAGAGCCTGTTCTGGGAATTGTGTGCCAGATTCCTCTAAAAGTGGGAAAGTAGAACTGTTCAAAGACCACGTTAGAAAAGCAAATGCTTTTCCTGGACGAATACCGAGAAGCCCGTGTTTCTTACCATCTCTTGCCAGAGCTTTTGAAATTTGCTCAGCAGTTTGCTTTGCACGTCGATTTGGGAGATGAAGTATGTGAGAGGGAACTGACTAACTCAGCCCAGTAGCTGGGAAACTGTTTGTTTAAGTGCTTTTTGATTTGTCGATAAAAATAAATTCAAACTGGCATCACTAGTACTGGGTGCTTATCAGTGTCTGGAGGCCAGCTCCCCAAGTGCCTTGTCAACCAGATTGGCTTTTTCACCCTAAATTGTACTCCAGTGACTTGGCATTTGAAGTGTTTTCTGTGCGTTTTGCTTATTGTGAACAGTGAAATACATCATAATTAGGAGAATGATATTTTATATGATAACAAAATGTCTATTTTGAAGTACTCCTTCTGGAAGATGATAATATTTTGGGAGGGTTATGGTTTTTGTTTCTTTCATAGAGATGTTTAGTTTGTATGGCTGAAATACTTCCCCTTAGTCTGTATGCCTGAAAACTTTCTCCTTTTCTCTTAAATAATCTTTTTTATAAAGGCCATCAAATATTTTTTTTTTTTTTTAACCAGGAGAGGATTACAGAGTTAATCATAATATTCTCCTGCAGGAATCCTAAAAATTGTATTTTGAAAAAAAATAGGTAGGACTTGAACAACTGGTTTATTTCCTAGGTTCTTTTTCCTCCTCTACATAGAGGATGCTTCTTTCTGCTTGTAAATAATGTTAGATGTTCAGGATGGGCGTGCGAACAGCCAGGGAGAGTCTGAGGGGCAACTTTATTTTACACCTGCACCGGGGAGTAGGTTTTGTTGAGTGAAGATAAGTGGTTTTCTTGTTTCCGGCTTGCTCTGTCTGGTAGAAAACCTCTGTGTTCTTCTTGTCATAATTCCATGTGCTGCTCCGGTCTGTTTTCCCCTCCTGAAGTTCACTTCACCGGAACCTGGGCTCCCGGAGACGCAGCGCTGGAGCAGATGGATAATGGAGACTGGGGCTATATGGTGAGTTGCTCTCAGATGCATCTTGAAGGCTGGCAAATATTTCTGTGTATCTTTTTCTCCTTAGGTGTAATCAATTCAAAGGAAAATTAATGAATTTGAATAATAACTCACTCATTTAATTACTTTTGGTGTATATTTTGGGAGGGATGTTTTTATGTAAACTTAGTATGAAGTCCCAGGTAGCTTTTACAAAAATTCTTTTTATTTTATATTGGTTTGCATACAAAGTTCATATACATTGTATTTTGTTTATATACATTGTGTTTCACACATTCTCCTATTCACATTGTATTTCATATGCTCATTCTCATACATTGTGTTTTATACAATTAATTGCTATTGATGCATACTCACCATTACCCCACCTTTTCAGGTCCTCACAGGATCTTTCTTAATTCCTTCACTCTCTCCCTTAGCCCACCAAACTCTGAGACCCCAAGGTTTTCCCACTTCTCTCCCCTCCCCTTCTCCCTTTGGACTTTTGTACACATCTTTCTATTTTCACAATAATGGCCTTATGCAATATTTGTCTTTATAAGACTGAGTTAGTTCACTCAGCATAATGTTCTCCAGACTTTCCTATGTTACATAGTTGTTGTTATGTGCCGTCAAGTCGCTTGCGACTCATAGTGACCCTATGTATAACAGCCCTAAACTCTGTTCGGTCCTGTGCCAATCTCATTGTCTCTGACACTCCCATCCCAGTTACCCCAGTCAGTGAATCAATCCACCTCCCAGAGGGCCTTCCCCTCTTGTGCTTGCCCTCCACCCAAGCATGATGTCCTTCTCCAAGGACCGGTCTCTCCTTACAACATGACCAGAGTATGTCAGACAGAGCCTCAGAATCCTTGCCCCCAAGGAGCAGCCCAGTTTAACCCTCTCCAGGGTGAATCTGTTTGTTTTCTTAGCAGTCCATGGTACCCTCAATACTGTTCTCCAGCACCGCAGCTCAAAGGCATCAATTCTCCTTCTGTCCTCCTTAGTCATTGTCCACCTATCTGATGCATAACAAGTGATTGCAAAGACCATGGCCTGTATCAAACTCACCTTAGTCTCCAGGGAGACACCATTGCTCTTCAGTGCT
>NW_006399863.1:2397770-2399639 GCF_000299155.1 Elephantulus edwardii | reverse complement strand
CACAAGGTGACCTTCAGCTTGTATTAAGCCTCTCTCATTTCCCGATACAGCATTTGGTCTACTATTAGTAAATTTGATATTCGGCTTCCCTCAGTTGTTCTCCAGATTTCTTGGCACAACTTGGTGAGCACGTCCAGGGCAGCATCTGTTTGCTGAAATATGTCAATTGGTATACCATCTATTCCTGGGGCCTTATTTTTTGCTATTTCTTTCAAAGCAGCTTGAACTGTTACATTGTATTTTTCAAAATTGTTGCTCCTGAGTGCTGCGTAGTATTCCATAACTTCCCTCTCCATTTGTTTTTTGATGGACATCTGGGCTGTTTCTGTTTTCTCACTAGTCACTTATTTGATATATGGAGCTCTGGTGGTTTGATAGTAAGTTGTACTGACGTACCAAAGGCATGAGGTTCAAATCCACCAAATGATCCACAACAGTCTTCTTCCATGTAATTAACTGTCTCTGAAAACCTGCTGGAGGGTCAGCTAGAAGTCATACCCAACTCAGTGGTACTTAATAATATTTGATATATACTGTGACTTTTTAGGCTCTAAAGTACATTACTCTTAAAATTTTCCTTCATCGAATATTATTGAAAAAGTCTGTTTGATGGCACCTAACAACTACTACTGGTGGGGCAGTCATTAAAGAATTTGGTGGACACTTTGAATTTAACAGCCACAAGTGGGAGAGGGACATGTTAGTCTGCTTCTGTGAAAAGCTGCAGGCTTGGAAGCGGTGGGCAGTTGTATTCCACCCTGTAGGGTCACTAAAGGAAGAGAGTTGGCGTGAGAGAGAAAGACCCTCAACCAGATGGATTGACACAGTGACTGCAGCAATGGGCTCCAGTGTGTCAGAGATGACGAGGGCACAGGGTGGGACAGGGCTCAGGTCGGTTTTTGATAGGGTTGCTATGAGTCGTCCTTGACTCTGTGGCACCTCACAACAACAACACTGGGTCACTGTGAGTGGGAAACAAGTCCTTGGTATCACGTCACTGAGTGGGAAACAACTCCTTAGTATTGACATTTTATGGTTCAGAAAGGGGAGAGATAGAGGCTATTTCCATGTGTTTAGGGAGATTAACCATTGAAAAGGTGCCTCTTCTCTCACTCGAACTTCTTTTTCTGTGCGTTTTTTAGTTCTTTTTTGGAATAGACATATTTTGCTTAGTACCTTTCTGTCTCTTTAAAAGTCTTATTTGTATACCTCATTTCCCCCTTAATATAATTTTTTTTAACTTTTGCGTTAGTTTACCTACAAAATTTGAATATATTGTGTTTCACACATTCCTTTATTCACATTGTATTTCATACGATCGTTCGTATACATTGTGTTAATCTGTGTAAATCACTATCAATCTGTGCCCACTATTAACCTGTCTTTTGGGGTCCCCATTGGATCTTTCCTAGTTCCCTCTGCCCACCAAGCTCTCCGACTCTGTGATTTCCCTCCTCCCATCCCCCTGGCCCTCTCCTCACACTGTGTCCTCCCCTTCGTGTCCCCCCATCCCCCACCTTGCCCTTGGGGACTTTTATCCACATCTTACTAGTTATCCTTCTATTTTTACAATAATGGTCTTATTTGTGGCAGTATTTGTCTTTATGAGACTGAGTTAGTTCACCCAGCATAATGCTCTCCAGCATCTCCCATATTTTATTACATCATTGCTCTTTAGTGCTGTATTCCATTGTGTGAATGTATCATCATTTCTCAATCTGTTTGCTTTTTTTGGTGAAAATTTGGGCTGTTTCCATGTTCTTGCTATTGTGAACAAAGGTGCTACAAATATCAGTGTACAAATCTCCATTGGTGTCTTAGTTCTTATTTCCTTAACTTAACAGTTTATTACTAGCAGTGGAATAGCTG
>NW_006399863.1:2302169-2397175 GCF_000299155.1 Elephantulus edwardii | reverse complement strand
GGAACCCAAGAGAGCTGGCCAATTTCCCCACCTGTGGGCACGCCCTTAGGTGCTCTCCCAGATAATCAGCCCCAGTAAACACAGATAAGATCCTACGGCCTTTCTTCTGCCAGGTTAGTTCCACAACAGCTCAGTTGATAGCTCCAGGTGACGGCTGGATCCAAGGTGGTGCCTTGAGCTCACAGGGCTGTGGTGTGGGCTGAGGTGCGTGGAAGCAAGGGACTAGGGGGGTAAGGAGCGCAGGGCTTGGACACTACCACCAAGAGGGGGGGTGGGGCTTGGGTCCCGCTGGTCGGGGGTCACACAGGTACGGGCTGCAGGGGGGTGTCGCACAGTGTCAGGTAGTCTTCGCTCCTCTGGAGTTCCGCGGTGGATGGCTGACTATTGCTATTCCTGGGTCTCTTCCTGGTCTGACGGCAGAACTCCGTGTCTGGAGGCGGAACTCCGTCTCTGGAGGCGGAACTCCGTCTCTGGCCCATGTGGGATTTCTATGTTCAGCTTTGTGAGGAAATGTCAAACAGCCTTCCCCAGTTGATGTATCATTTTACAGTCCTACCAACAGTACATGAGAGGTCTAATCTCTCCACATCCTCTCCAACATTTATTTTTTTGCTGTCCTGTTGAACTTTGCTACTACTACTGGGGTAAGATGGTATCTCATTGTGGTTTTGATTTGCATCTCTTATTGTGAGTCTGAGCATGTCTTCATTTATTTGTTGGCCATCTAAATGTCTTCCTTTGTGAAAAAGTCTTTCTATGTCTTTTGCCCATTTTGTGATTGTGTTATCCATCTTTTCCTTGCAGAGACCCTGTAGGATTCTGTAAACTTTCATTATGAGACCCTTGTCTGAGATTGCATTGCCAAATTTTTTTTCCCAGTGTGTAGGTTTTCTTTTTATCCTATTGGAAAAGTTTTTTATGAACACAGGGACTTAATTTTTAGAAGATCCCATTCATAGATGTTTGTGCATGAATATAATTTTTAAGGAAAAAAGTATGTGTTATTTAGACTACTTCTAAAAATTAAAGGCCAGATTGTAACAACTAAAATTTCAAAAGTAAATGAACATGCTATCAAATTATGATTTATTTTTTAGCTTGATATATTGAGTCTCTCTGGAGACTAAGGTGCGCCTGATACAGGCCATGGTCTTTGCAATCACTTGTTATACATCAGAGAGTTGGACAATGACTAGGGAAGATAGAAGGAGAATTGATGCCTTTGAGCTATGGTGCTGAAGAAAAGTATTGAATGTACCCTAGACTGCCAAGAAAACTAACAGATTCATCCTGGAGAGGGTTTTAAATCAGGCTGTTCCTTGGAGGCAAGGATTCTGGGGCTTCGTCTGACATACTTTGGATATGTTGTAAGGAGAGATAGGTCCTTGGAGAGAGACATCATGCTTGGTAAGGTGGAGGGACAGCGCAGGAGGGGAAGGCCCTCTATGAGGTGGATTGATTCAGTGACTGCGGTAATCGGGATGGGTGTGTCAGAGGCCATGTAATTGGCACAGGACAGAGCAGGGTTTAGGGCTGTTGTACATAGGGTCGCTATGAGTCGCCAACGACTCGATGGCACATAACAACAACAACAACATTGAGTAAACTGGACCTTTTAAATTGGATTTAAAAAATACTCTACACTTAGGTAGTATGGGTTACCTTTTACACTGCTAACTGGAAGTTTAACAGTTCAAATCCACTAACTGCTCTGTTGAGGGTGAACAGTCTCCTCCTGTGGAGATTTCAGTGCTGGGAGCAGGATAGAGGGTGGTGGTGGTGGTTCTTCATTGACTGGAGGGCATTGGGTATTAAAAAATAATACGTCCATGAAAAAGCTGTCAAGATTAGACTTGATAGTTCTCGCTCTCTTCTTTTTAAGTATGGTAAATATTTGCCATTTTAATTATCTTTACATGTACAGTTGAGTGGTAGACATATATTTGTCATATTCAACAATCACCATTTCTGTATTTTCCATCAGACCTGCTATATTTATTTTCAAAATAAATTTAATGATTTTCCTAAATTTTTTTTTTTTAGAGAGAAAAAAAGCCCAGGAAATTTGTAATAAGGTGCATTTCTGTTGTTGTTGCTCGGTGCCACTAAATTACCTACAATTCATAGCGACCCTATGTACAGAAGTGGTGAACCCTGCTCTATCCTGAGCCAGTCTATGACCCACCTACTCCATGACCCCAATTACTCTGTCAGTCCATCTTATCAAAGGTCTTTCTCTCCTGAGCTGTCTCTCCACACTTCCAACCATGATGTCCTTCTCCAAGGACTGGTCCCGTCTGGCCACATGGCCAAAGTATGTGAGATGCGGTTTCAAAAATCTTGCCTCCTATGTACAGCCTGCTGTCACCCTCTCTGAGATAAATCTATTTGTTCTTTTGGCAGTTATCATATGTTCATATACTATCATATCTAGCATCACAGGTCAAAAGCAGCAATTCTTATTCTGTCATCTTTGGTTATTGTCCAGTTCTCTCTGATACATAGCAAGTAATTTTGAAAATCATGGCCTGGATCAGATGCACCTTAGTCTCCAAACTGACATCATTGCTCTTCAGCACTTTTGAGAGATTCTCTGACAGAAGCCTTTTCCAGATCAATTAATCTTTTGATTTTTTTGACTGTTGGTGCCAAGAGTGTTGTTTATATTAAACTGAGTTAAGAAAAAATGAAAAATCTTTTTTAAAAAAATCAGGAAAAAATTTACCTGAATATATTCTAGTTTGGCTTTTTCCTTCCTGTTGTATATTCTAACCTGAAAGCTGTAGCTGTGGGGCCCAAACGTAAGTCACTCTACAAGTTCCTGCCTCCGTTCTTTGAGTAACTCGTTAAAGAAATGATTTTAACTTTCCCCTCTCTTCAGATTAAAAGCAAATGTTAAGTCTCTCAGTCTGGACAGGTTTATTACTGAGGAAAGTTACCTCATTATTAGCAGTGTTTGTTAGGTGGCGTCAAGTCCACTCGCTGCAGCGCCCAGTGAGAGTGTGAACAGTGGATCTGAAATCTTCCCTCTCCTGGGTCATCCTTGTCAACTCCGACATACACAAGCCCACTGTTACAGTCACCGTGTCAGTCCAGCTCCTTGGGAGTCTTTACCTTCTCTCGTTGACCTTTCCAATCATGATATTCTTTTCCTAGGACTTACCCCTCCCAACAGCATGCCTAGAATATGTGAGATGAAGCTTTATCATCCTTGCCTCCACCGACCACTGTGGCTCCACTTTCTCCAGAACATACCTGTTTGTTCTTTTGGCAGTCCACAAAATATTCAGTATTATTCTCAGACACAGAAACGAAAAGATACCAATTCTCCTGTCTGTCTTATTCATTGTCCAGCTCTCAAATGCATAGCAAGTGATTGAAAAGACCATGGCCTGAGCCAGGCACATCTTAGTCTTTAAAATGACATCATTGCTCCTCAGTACCTTGGAGAGGTCTCTGACAACAGACTTAACTAATGTAAAATGGCTTTTGCTAAATACATCATAGCGTGGAGGAATCTCTTGCTTTGCCCATTACTCTTAATGTTTAAAATTTGGCAAAATTAGGATTCAAATTTTTCATTTCAGGTGACTGATTTATTTTATTTTTTTTTTAATTTTTTTTTTTTTTTTTTTCATTTCAGATGACTGACCCGGTCACATTAAATGTAGGTGGACACTTGTATACAACGTCTCTCACCACACTGACACGTTACCCAGATTCTATGCTTGGAGCCATGTTTGGCGGAGACTTCCCCACAGCTCGAGACCCTCAAGGCAATTACTTCATTGATCGAGATGGACCTCTTTTCCGATATGTCCTCAACTTTTTAAGAACTTCAGAGTTGACTTTACCCCTGGACTTTAAGGAGTTTGATCTGCTTCGAAAAGAAGCAGATTTTTATCAGATTGAACCCTTGATTCAGTGTCTCAATGACCCTAAGCCTTTGTATCCTGTGGATACTTTTGAAGAAGTTGTGGAGTTATCCAGTACTCGGAAGCTTTCTAAGTACTCTAACCCAGTAGCTGTCATCATAACTCAATTAACCATCACCACCAAGGTCCATTCCTTACTAGAAGGCATCTCAAACTATTTTACCAAGTGGAACAAGCACATGATGGACACCAGAGACTGCCAGGTCTCCTTTACTTTCGGACCTTGTGATTATCACCAGGAAGTTTCTCTCCGGGTGCATCTGATGGAATACATTACGAAACAAGGCTTCACGATCCGCAACACGCGGGTTCATCACATGAGTGAACGGGCCAACGAGAACACGGTGGAGCACAACTGGACTTTCTGCAGGCTGGCCCGCAAGACAGACGACTGAATGCCGCCCCAGAAGCTCCTGGAAATGAACTTCCCGGGAGATGTGGAAGAGACTGGTTGGCTTTGTTTTGTTTTTTAAATCACAGTGTGGGATTTCTTTTCTTTCCTTTTTTTTTAAAAATTGTATTTATTTGAAGGAGTTGAGGTCCAGAAAGGAAGTTGTGTGCTTCAGCCAACTCCTCCACGTCTGTTCCCTTCACTCCGAGCATGCGTGTGCCTGTTCAATCTCCGGATACCTTTTTTATAAAAAGAAATTTGAAATCACTATGGTATATAATCTACCCTTTAACAGAGCCTTTTTTTTTAAATTACAGTGCTAAAATTATATCTGATTAAATGGTCCTTAACTCAACTAGACAGTTAAAAATGCAGGAATGAAAGGAAATGCTGAGTGCTCATGAAGCCTTTGAGAAAAATCAAAACATCCTGCACGGTGACTTAAGTTGCCAGACCAATAAACAGTGTTGTAATAGTAAAGGAAAACTGTTCCAATCATTTTAAAGTACTTGTTAAGTACTGCTTTTTACAGTTGTGACAACTGTTTCTTTCTATGCATATAAATCAAGCAACCAAATATCTGTAGCCATGGAAATGTCTGAATAGAAATATTTATATTGGATTCCAGATACAAAATGTCCCTGTGGTAGAACTCTTACTTTCTATGCCTGGTCCAGTATAATTCTCAAGTGTACTGTCTACCAGGAAAAGAGGTAATAAAAAAGTGAAATATGAAAATTAGGTTTGTATTTATTGGCTGTTACTATTAAAGGGGAAAATCATTTTCCTTGTCTAAAGAATGCATCGTTTTCCATTTCAGTATCTACTACTGTCTCTAGCACATTTGTAGTTGATTTCAGGGGTCTCAGTGGGATACGGGGTTGCTTACAGTTGATCAGAACTCAACAGTGCCATTTAAGCAGAAGGTAGGCATTACTGAGGTGATCTGAAGAGAGTCGCTGTATGAACACTGAACTTACAGTTGTTTTCAAATGGGACTTACGTTGGAGTTGATAGAATTTTCTTTAGTAAGCCACCAATTGATAGCTCCAGTCACCATCATGGCTGAATCCAACTTTGTACTCATAATAGGCACAGGATCAACAAATTCTTTAGCTACTTTAGTGAAATATGGAGACTCACAAATGTTTTTTTAGTGTCAAAGGTAAGTTTGTTTCTGATTAGAAGAAATGGAGGTTTTGAACCTTTGAGAAATGGGTACTTAACATTTCACCTCATTATATTTCCCATTTGAGGCACTTGATTTGATTCTGTTATCTTGGAAGTCACTCAGAGGAAGGATTGTTGTTTTCAGGTGTGGTCGAGTTGAATACGCCTCACAGTGACACTGTACACGACTGGCCTGAGCGTGTGCTGTCCTCCTGGTCTCTGACATACGTGAGCCCATTGCTTTAGCCACCCGTCTGTCTACTTCATTTTGAGCTACTTTCCCCATGACTCTTCCTGTTTGGCTAGAGCACTTTTCAGAAGGAAAGCGTGCCATTTTCTTCCCTGATTTTCCAAGAAACAGGTGGCACTTCATGGCTGTGCCCTCGGGGCAGATCATACCTGGAGAACCTAAAGTCTGTGAGGAGAGTCTGAGGTTCTCTGAAAAGTGGTTTATCTATGTCCTAAATTGCCACAACCCAATACTGAAAAAGAGGTGTCTTTAAAGAACAGAACTCTCTCCTCTGCCCAGTTCTTGGGGCTAGAAGTCCAAACTTAGGGTGTGGGAGAGGGCTGCTCTCTGCAGGGGGATTCTTTGGAGGGGAGGAGAATGTTTCAGGGAGGGGGTCCTTCAGGTGGATCTTTCAAGAGGGGGCTCCCTTGGGGGGACCCTTCAGGGGGGAATCCTTCCTGGTTTTGGTTTATATTTCAGTTTCTGATAACCGCTTGCATTTCTTATTCTCTGACTCACAGATGTCCCCTTGTCTTTTCTGCTGTATTACGAGCTCTGGTGGCATAATCCCTAAGGGATTGGGCTGTTAACCGAGAGGTCGTGCCTCTCTGCAGGCGTGAATTCATCAGTTGCTCCATGAGAGAAAGATGGGCCATCTCCACCGTGTGATTTACAACCTCTGGTAACTCACTGGAGGGTCAGCTATAAGTTGGCTGCAACTTGACAATAGTTGAGTTGAATATTACTTCTCTGTTATACCACCTACTAAGGATTAGGAGCGGGAGGGCTGGTGGCCTAGCGTTAAGAATCTGCGCTGCAGTCCTGAAGGCACGTGACTTAAATCCGCGAGCTGCCCCACGGGGGAAGGGTGGGCAAACTCCTCCTGTGCAGTTACTGCCTCTGAAAACCCCCAGAAGCATCAGCTGTGGGTCAGTTCTGACTCAGTGGTACGCGATGCACGACAAGGATTAGGACCCACTCCACTCCAGTATGACCTTCTTGAATTCAACTGTTAACCAAAGAAAAGCACTATTTCCAAACAAGTCATGTCTGGGTGAAGAGGTTAAGATTTCAACACATCAAAAAATAAAATTTCTTAGTGCATTTTTTTGAGAGAGATATATATAGTTCAATCCTTAACAAGAATGAGAACACTTGACTACAAACATTTTTTGCCCGTCGTCTGAAAATCTCCTTTCAGGTATGATAAATGATCACTACACTAGCACCCGGAAACCTCTACTAGTCCCCTTTCCACCATCTTCATACCAAAATCAGACTTCACACTTCAGTGTCATTGACAGGTGACCGTGATTTTAATACATCAGTGTGCTAATACAAGGCTATAATTTTGGAAAACCATTTCAAATTAATTGGTGGTTTACCTGAAAAATCAATCATTTATTATTGCATTAGCTAAGTGTACAGTAAAATCACTGGAGTTGAGAATAGGTACAGAAATGGAAATAATACTAGCTCTAAATTTTCAGAAGTTAAAATCTTAGGAGATTTCTTTCTGGCACCATTTAGTGGACAGAAGTTTGCATTTGGTAAATTTCCTCAGATGTATTTTATTATCTACAGGGAAATGAATGTTTATATAAGTAAACTTGGAAAAGTAGCCAGCTGAGGTGGTGGTGTGTTTTTTTTTTTTTTTTACAAATTAATTTGCTTAGTGACATTTAATTTAGAGTGTTTTATCTTGGTCGGTTGAAAGTTATGTGAAAAGTGTTGCCTTGTTATTTATAGGGACAATTTGAATCAAGTATGTGTGTTAGTGTGAAGTTTTTTTGTTGTTCTTTTTAACTACTTGTACATTTATTTTCTGTTAGTGTGAAGTTTTAAGGTAATTTCCGTTGTGGAAGATTTGATTTTTAAAAATTCGTGTTAGTCTGCATGGTTAGGGCCCTAATAATCATTATTATTAAAATTATATTTTAATTATACTTAGTTATAATTAAACTACCAAGAGGTAGTTAGGGAGGAGAGAGAGCTTGTGTGTGCAAGTGTGTATTCATTGAAGTCCTAGAATCTGTATATGCTAAAGACAGACATAGACTAATTAGAGTCTGTTAACTTTCGCTAGATTTAAAGCAAAGAAACTTAGTATTCAACAAAATAGGTACTGCAAATGGGTAGTGATACTGTTTTATTGTGGAGGATAATGAATATTGTGTGACCATTGACCAACAAATACTCACTCTTGCTTTTTCCTCCTGGATTAGTTTGAAGTGACAGATGTTATAATTTTATTTTTAAATACTTCAGAATATACCTTCAAAAGATAAAGACTCTCTTTAAAAACACACACACACATACACACATACAGTGTAATTTTAAAATATAATTTTATATATATTGGCATAGTACTATTTTCACATAGTGTTGCTGTTTGGCTCTTGAACACTGTTGGTTCTTTCTTATAACTTGGCTCTCCGATTTTGTAATAGTGGTTTTAAATACTTCTCATAGGCAGAATTTTCCTGTGTGCAGAAAGAAATGCATTATTAACATGGAATATTTCTGTGAGAATTAATGACATTTACTTTCAAATTAAGCTTTTAGCTCCAAAAAGTAACATTGCGTAAGTTCCTTAATTTTCAAAATTATTTTTAAAATTCACTTTGTGTGAACATATGGAGAAACATTTTTTCCAAAGGGCATCCTTCCTTGTCTCATGCGGATTTTAGATTGTGAATGCAGGTGGCCAATTAAAAAACAAAACAAACACCATAACACAGTGTATCGATCATTTGCTTTTGGCTTGTGGGGCACTTCTCTCTCTGTAGAGTTGCTGTGAGGAGGAATTTGATTTGAATGCAGTGGGCTTGGGAATTTAATAAGAATAAAAGGGTTGACTCTTAGAGGCCCTTGGAAATTGAACACTTACCACAAAGCCAGGATGGATTGGGTAAGCAGTATTTTATGTCAAAGAGATGATCTCCATTTTACTCTCACTCAGTGTCTGAATTCTTCCCTCCCTAGCTCTCGCTTTATTTTTTATAGTATTTATTAATTTCTCCATCTAATCTATGACACTGGAAGCTCCTTGAAACAGGGACTGTGTTCTTTTGTCCTCCACTGTACCCCAAGTACCCAGGCCACTTTCTGTGCTTGGCATGACTGAATGAATGACTCAGATGTGTTAGGCCCAGCTAGCTGCCAGGACAAACTCCTACAATTGAATAGTTGGGAGGACATAAGGTTCTTATTTTGAAATTATACCCAGTGGTTCCTTGACTCTTTGAGTTGATAGGAAATTACTTAAAGATGAATTTACATCGGGAGGGAGGAGAAGCTGTTTGCAGCTCACGATGGAGAAAATGGCTTGAAATAGCATCCAGCTCAGGAGAAAAGGCAGCTATCATGGCTGAGGGCATCATCTTATCTGGAGATAAATCTCAACATGTAACTCATCTCAGGCACAAGAGACTGCTATGACCCTTATCTAAACATAGCCTTTTTCTTGTCATGAAGAAGATGAGGGAAATATATTCCCAGTTGCATTTTTGTCTACAAGACATGCTTCAGTGTAACAATGTTTTATTTGAGATAACCCTTTTCCTTCTAATGCAAATGAGGGGAAGTCTCTGAATGCATCTTCACAATCATGTAAAGCAGGTTAGAAAAACTGCCTCTAAAAGTGCTTTTTTGGTGATGGAGCGAGGAATGTGTTGAGAAATCAAGAGTGCCATTTAACGGCCTAGAACAGTTCTCCAAGGTCATTGATAACTACACATTCTTAACTTGCGGCATTGCTGTGCCTGTCACCTTTTTAGCAAGGTGTGGTATACACTGAAGGAGTCCCACAGCTCCACAGCCGGCGCTCAGCTGTTAACCGAACGGTTCACACCCAGGCAGTGACTCTGGCACAAAGACCTGGTGGTCTCCTTCCGTGCAGATTATATCTAGCAGAGAACCCTGAGGGACACTCCACTCTGTCGCAGGAGGTCACTGTGAGTCTCAATTGACAACTGTAAGCTAGGATCTTGAGCATCTACAGCATATTATATGCAGCAAGTTCCTCCTCCTCACTGTGAAGGCCATAATCCCATGCTCATCTATCCTTTAAACTAGTGTCTGCTCTTGGACAGATCCTGGAATTAGGAAGGAGAGCCCACCATCCCTTCCACCAGGCTAGAGGAAAGAGAGAGAGGTAAGTGAATGAAGTGAAGGGCACCAGTGGTTTGCCAGATCCTGTTGATGCTGTGGGTTAATCTGTCCCTCATTTACCCGAATCTTTAGATATTAGAGAGTAAAGCTTCATTCAGTACGGGGGGTTGAAATCCAAGAATTGGAATGCTTCTTGGTGTAGCTAGTAAAACACACTTGAGCTGTATGCTGTAGCATTTCTCAGCATGTATTTGAGTAGGATAGGCCCTGGGAGCACCAGAGGGCAGACTTTTACTTTAGATCCCAGGAGCTAAAGTAGACAGGGAAAACTGCTGTTATTTTTATACCATGATTTAACTGTTAAAAGGAGAAAGATCTAATCATTTAAAAAATAATGCGTCTGAAAGATCTTGACCACACTAAGCAGAGACATGCCACGCCTTCTCTAGGTAACTGTTTATATTGTTGAGGTTAAAGTATGTCTTTTAGGAGATAGAGAATGACCGTAATGAATTAGTTTCTCCCCATTTTAGGAGTAACTGGTTGTGACACAACTTTAGATAACCATTTTAATTAAGCTATAAGGTGTGACAGAATGCACATTGTTAAGAGTGAATCTAACACCATGCTACGTGTGAATGAAAGCCCTAGAGTTGCCAATCTGATGAGGTGTTAAGATACCTTTTCTGAAATTTGGCTGAAGAGGTAAAAAAGTTAAGTTGCAAACACATTTGCTTTGTAGAACTTAACCTATTGTGTACCTATAGGTTGTCTTTGTTCTGATCATTATATTAAATTTGCATTACATATTCTAAATTCTAAGCACAGTTTATTTCCTCACTCTCATTGACATTTGTCACTCTTCCCAGTGAAGCTCACAGCGGAAAGCCTGGGACTCTGACCCCAAACTGTTTGGATTGTGGGAGCTCCCCTTCCCCCACTCTCCCTCATTTAATGATATAGAGTCTTGGTATTATCTCCTGGGACAGCGGGGACCTCACCATAACCCTTGTATTGTTATTTTTATGGCTTTGCTGGGCTAGTGAGGGCTGTGCTACAGCCTTCTTTGTTACTGGCATTGTGTCCCTCGGAGTAAAGGGGAGGGAGGTCCGTAGTGGGCAGTCAGGTCTGAGAGAGATGCCCCCACAGCCCCCCACCCTCAAGCAAGCTATCACTTCTGAATGTTCCCTTATGTCTACGCAAAAGCAAGCTAAAAGGCTGAAAATGAGATGGTTAAATCACCGCAGTGATTTATCTTCTTATTTTTGTTACTTAAAAGCCAGTTCACGGCTTTGAGTGTGTAAGCCCTTGGGTATGTTGAGCCGTGATTTAGAGCTTGGGGCTTCCTCCTAATTCCCTTTACCAAGTTCCAAGCAGTCCATTTTGCCGACTGCAGTCTAGGCTCAGAACTCCTGCCAAGCCACATCCCCGCTCCTGGTTTCTTTTATGTATTTGCTAAAAATATTTTAAACAGACATACTATGCCAAGTGATTTTCAACCTAATGGAAATCAATTAAAGTGGGGAAACATGGATGTGTGTTCACCGCTGGTTCTCTTCTCTTAAATAATTTATAATAAATTGCACTCAACTACCTGAGTATTGGTTGGCGACCTCTGAGCCCACTCGAACAGACGTTCATAGACATTTCCATCATAACAGCCAAGTGCTGAATTTAAACTCTGATCAGTGAAGTCAAAAGCATCGGTTAACAAGATGGCGTCCTTCCTGAGAAAATAAGATTGTGTGAGATTTCCATTATGGCTCTAATTACTATGTAATGGTGAATAATGACACCCAGTAATTTGCATTACTCACTTTTCCAACAATCAAGCTTTATTTATTTTAGGGTTTTTTTGTTCTTTAAAAAAATTTTATATTGGTTTGCATACACAATTCAGATTCATTGTGTTTCATTCACATATGAGGCTGGAGAGCATTATACTGAGTGAACTAATTCTGTCTCGTAAGGACAAATACTGCATAAGACCATTAGCATAAAATGGGAAGGATAAGATAACTAGTATGATGTGGATGAAAGTCCGAAAGAGGAAGGGAGGGGAGCAAGGAGCTGGGGGGTGGGGCGGTTGGGAATCACGAGGTCACTGGAATTTGGTGGGTGGAGGGAGGGGGTGAAGGAATTAGTAAAGTTCTATAGGAGACCTGAAAAGAAGGGGTTATAGTAGGCATAGCTCAATTGTGATTAAGTTTCTAAAACAATACATGGTTAATTAAGATATGAAGCAGTGTGAATGAAGGAATGTGTGAGAAACAATATTTTAGGTCTTTACTACTTTATCCATTATATATGCATACTATAAAGAGTCAGGTAGTTCTCTAAGGCTTGTTATTTTAAAAACAGCATATCCTTAGACAGCAAAAGTAAACATTATTATATACATAAACCTACATTATCACTAATAACAATCTTAAAGTGGATACGCAGGCAGGCAGGCAGGAGGGTCAGACGCGGGCAGGTGAAGGGACAACACCTCAACCATACACAGGTTTGGCAGATGATCCTACGTGCCTATTTGTGTGCTCTGCATACAGCTGTGAATTTAGCAGGGCCAACAGGCAGCAAAGTGATGCAAGCTTCTTAATCCTAACCAAACAGCCTGGAGCAATAAGTTGCAGATTCTGGGTCCTTGGGTCTAAAGGAACATCAAGGTCAGCTGTGTTAACAGCTCCCAAAGACAATGTTCTGCATTCTACTTTGGTAAGTAGAGACCAGGATCTCAAAAGCTTGTATGCCGTCATCTAAGGTGACTCTGTCCAGAACACGGAAGGGGAGCAAAGATGCATAGAAAAGTTTGGTCTAAATGACAAATAGAACCTTAGCCATGAACCTTAACCTCCACAACCCTGAGATGAGAAGAACTCGTGTTGCCTGGCTACCATTTCTGACCAATCTAAAATGATCACAGTAGAGGGTCATGGACTAGGTAGGAGCAAAATGTGGAACAAAACCCAAAGGCGTAAAAATGGCCAGGTTTGCGGGTCTAACAAAGGCTGGTGGAACCCCCTGACACTATAATCCTCCATCACTCTTTGAGTCTGGAGCTGAACTCACTCTTGTAGCTCAACTTTCAGCCTCACAACAGACATCTAAGGTGAACATCAGGGAAGTGCTGTAGGGGTTAAGCTGACCCAGGCAGGCAGGAGCTGCCTGGGTTAAGACAAAGCAAACCCCCTGCGTGATATTGCAAGACCTTGATTCTCCCGCTGATATGGATGTGGTTATGGAAACAGGGAACGTCAGCAAATAGGAGACAGAAAATACATCTTGGACTCCATTTAACATATTTTATTGCAATGAAAGGGAGCACTGGTGGCCTAGTAGCAAGTAGATGCTCTGCAATCCCAAAGGCATGTGGTTTGAATCCACCAGCTGCTCTGTGGGAGAAGGATGGGCAGTCTCTTCCCATGCCATTCTCTGAAAACGCACTGAAGGGTTAGCTGTGGGTCAGTGCTGACTCGACGGTACACAACAACAACAGGTAATGAGAAACTTCTCAATAAAAGCAATGAGGACTACAGGTCATGATCATTCTGAGTGCCCAGCACTTTCCTGCTGGTCAGAGCAGAGTGACAAGGTGCACCTTGGAACAGTCAACCAGCCAAGAAGAGAAGGGAAGGATCTAACCGGGGGTAAAGCTCAGGAACCACAGAGGGATGGGACAGAAGAGTGAACAGAAATAAGAACCATGGGATGCAGCTGGAAGCGTGTCGTTACAACGTGGGGACTGTAATTAAAGTAACAAATTTGAACGAAAGTTAAAATCCAGTATATCCTTGTTTCAGACTTTCAGCTGATTATTTTCCCCATTTACCCAAATGTCTCTAAATATTTTATATTTATATGCTGCTTTTGGTTTTCTGCTTTCAGGTATCAACTCTCCATTTTGAAAGGCAATGACTGATTTCTCCAGTAGGATAGACTCTGGCCCCCTTGCCTTAGTGGGGTGGTGTGGGGGGCATCTTCCTATTGGCTCTGCTGCTTTCCAATGGAGTTACACATTTGACTAGAAACGGTGTTTTTATTATTACGACCTTATGTATCCCGTTCACAGCTGGGCCATCCCCGCCTCACTTCTGTTGCTGTGCTCTCCCCCTGCGCTCACTGTTTCTCTCCCCGCCACTATCCTGTTGTAAGACACAGTGATTTTATTGTCTGTGTGGATGTTCCATCGAAATCTTGGCCTCAGTTCTCTGAATCTGTCCCACTAATTCTGCTCTGCACACACTCTCCCTCCCTCCCTGTTAAGATCACACACTAAAATCTTGTCATCAACACCTGCAATGTGTCTGTAATCCCAGCCGTGCTCTTTTTACTACCCGTCTGTCTAAAAGGAAGAACCTGGTTGCTCAGTGGTTAAGCACTCACCTGCCAGCAGAAGGAAACCCTTTCTAACCCCCCACCAGCTTGGAGAGAGGAGGCTGTGGCCGTTCTGTTCGCGCACACAGGGGCACGATGAGTCGGAACCAGCCCGGAGGAGACAGGCTCTAGAAATCTGTCTGGTGTACTCTTTCCACTGTTTCGGCTTTTCTAATTCTTTAGTACAAATTATGTTTTTGTTTGAACCTGTTACAATAAGTAACAGAAACTGAACCTAAATCTATTCTACAGCAACACTGGAGGGGATGTTTACATTCTTAGGAACCTTTTATTAAACTTTTAATCCTTGGGGGAAAATATGTAAATAAAAGAAATGTTTAAAAAGGGTTTCATTTTAAAAAGCTTTTATATTTTTTAAGGCTTTCATTCCTTTTAGCAAAAGCTGTAAAATATAGTATGTGAGTAATGGTTTACACTTTCCCTAACCGATTTCACAAAGCATCTGAGGTGACTGACATACTGCACCTAATTTAATTTTTTCTTGATGACCGCTAATCATCATTCTAAGGTGCTTGGATATGTTGTTGTTAGCTGCTGTCAAATCAGCTCCTTCTCGTATGAAAACCCTGTGTACAACAAATCAAGTCCTGCCTCATACAGGGCTGTGTACAACTTTTTGACTTAATGGCATGGCCACTTATTTTAATGCCCCCCCCACCCCTGCATCCCTCTTGTGTTCTCATTTTTGTTCTTATCCAGCTGAAATGTCATTGTCTATAATATTCATTCCCTTAAAATTTCAACTTTTTTTTTACTTTGTCATACCTGTTTAATGAACACTATAATATATTCTATTTCCCCCATCAACTTTGTGCCTCCACCTTAATATATAACTGGGAGAAAACAACCTTATAATTATAGGGTTCAAGTAAGCTTTCCCCTCTTGCCGACTGGAGAAAGTTGTTCAAGGACTCGTGCCTCTTCTACACAACATCACATCCATTCTCCTTTCTACAGAGTCATGGCCACCGATATAAAAACATGCTGTCCTTTCTCCCATCTGGAAAACAGGCCTGCGAGACTCTTCCTCCTCCATCATCCATGCTATACCTTGGCTCTCCTTTTATGACATAATTCATTTATGTTTATAATTTCCAGTTCTACTTGTGACCTGGACCAATTCACGTTTTCATTCCCATCACTTGAGTGACACGGTCATGGCTACCTCCTCGACCTCCCAATCGCTGCACCTGGGAGTGTCTCAAGACACTGCACTTCTTGCACGTGCTCCTTGTGACAGCATCCAACCTTGTGGCTTTAAATCCCACACGCATAAGTCAATGACTTCCAAATGCATCTCCAGTCTCCCCTACTTGCTTACCTGACAGGTGAACTTGGATTTCTAACGGGCTCTTCAGACGTCACTCCAAAAGCCTCCTGGTCTTCTTGCCCATCTTGTGCCTCCTCTGACCATCCCCACTTCTAGCCAATGACCACTCTGCCCACTGGACAGAACACTTCTCTACTTTCAAAATTCATCCAACTTTCAGCTACTTCCCACCAAATTGAGTGCTGTCCCCAGGCCAGTCTGCCGTGATTTCTCACTGGACGCTTGCACCAGTCCCCTGACTGACCTCCTTGTTTTTCACTCTGGGTCCCCTCCCGGCCTGTTGTTACTAAGAGGACAGGAGTGATTGGCTCAGCACATACACTAAGTTACTCCAGGTTCTGGCTGATGCTCAAAGCCCTCCCATTCTCACACGAAGTAAAAGCCAAAGTCTTAAGTCTTTGCAGCGACTGTCCCCTTCCCCCTCCTTGTGTGCCTCTAACTCTCTGACCTCTGTCCCGATTCCGCACCTCAGTCACCCACCCCGGGTTTGAGGTCTCCTCCTCAGACACAGCCAAGCACATTCTGGCCTCCGACACCTGTATTTCTTTTCTGCCTGGAATACTCCGTCCCCAGCCAGCCACCTGGCCCCCTTACCTCTTTGAGGTTTTCCCTGGAATGTCACTTCCCAGGAGGACCTGTTTAAAGTGACACCCTCCCCTCCACATTCCTCAGCCCCTTCCCTGTTATCCTTTCCCAGAGCACTGACCACCTCCCCTACTTCACAGTCTACTACTGTGTGTCCATGCCTGTCTCTGCAATTATTCGTAGCCTTTCTCAGACAGACATAGCCTTCAGTTTAGAATATTTCCTTCAGTTCTTTGGTTAAGAATTTGCTGCTCTCTGCTCTCACCGTCTTTCTTTTCCCCTAGACCGTTACTGTCCCCTTGACTGTGACTCCCTGTGGCCTCAGGTATGCCAGAGGAGAATCGTGCTGACAGGACTTTCAGTGGCTTATTTTTAGCAAGGAGGTAGATAGCCAGAACTTTCTCTTGAGGGGTTCAAACCTCCAGCGTTAAGGAATGCATTAACTATATGCACCACTAGGGGACAATGGTCTTTTTCTAGACATTTTTTCTTTTCCAGATGATGGACAGCTATAATTTATCCACTTGTCTCCTCCTCCACTCCATTTTTATCTCCTGTGAGATTTCTGCAACTTCATTGTCCAACCTTCAGCCAAGTTTCCCCATATCTACTTTTGTTTCTAAGATTTCAGAGATATTCTGGTTTGGTGGCTGCAACATCTCCATCATTATAGTAACAAGTACCACCTGCCTCCAGGGCCCCTGTTGCCACCTCCAGGGCCCCTGTTTCCTCCGAGTCACATTGTTCTTGCTTGTTTTGGTCTCTGTCTTTTATGCTGAATGCTCCTCTCAGATGTTTGGGGATCCCTGAGTGTCAGCTGTGGGAGGCCTGTGGATGTGCTGCTGGTCACTGTGGGCTGCACTGTGAGGACCACTGAGGGACCCTGTGGTCAGTCAGTGTCTTTAACTCCTTCCCTTTGGAGTATTCAGATTCTTTGTAGAGGGGTCATCGGACCTTCCTACAGGGCACTAGCCTGGTGGACGCAAGTAGTTAGGGAACGGGCAGGAGAAGGGCTGCGGGAAGGAGGTGCCAGCATTTGGCCCATTAAGGCTTCTTCAAGCTCATCCTTAGGGCTACCTGATGCTCCTCAGCCCACAGACCCTCTCTTTAACCTTACACCAGGGAGGGTTTGGAGAAAGACTTAATTACCACAGAGAAGGGAAGTGGGCAATCCAATTCCTTATATAGACTTTGAGCCAGTCTCTGTCAGTGTCTGTCTCTCTATCTGTCTGTCTCTCTCTCTCTCACACACACACACACACACACACACGCCAGGCCCCAGGTTCCAGGCACGGTTGATTTGAGTTCTCTTGTGTAACCTGTTTGCTCCTGGGCTTTCCCCATTTCTGGTGCAGGATCTTCTTTTCTCAAGTCTAAGTCACTTACTACAGGTCATTCCTTCTAATTTTCACATTTCCACTCCTGTTGTCCTTGTCTCAGTGGGCGCAGACCTTTTTAAGAACAGTAATCCATTTGCTACTGTTTACTAAGGGTTTTGAGAGTGAACAGAAGTAAACGTGTAAGTTCAAACTGCCACCTTGACCTGAAAGTCCCCAACTGAGACTATTGGTCCACTTAAATAATGTAAAATCACCTGGGTCAGTTAATTAACATCATACAGGGAGCTGCTTCTTGCTGTCACCAAGAATAGTATGACGTCTCAGAAATCTGACAGAGGGAATGAATAATCAAGGCCGGGACTGTAACACAGAGCCATGAAGAGTGGAACCTGCTACATAACTGATGACTGCTGTCAGGCGGCCTCTTAGGAACTGTAACATCCCTAAATCAGTCTGTCTGTGGGTTTGAGGCATGTGTGAGTTGCCAGTGTGTATAAGTGCAGTCTGTCTTGAATTTTCACGTCTCTGGAGCCAGGACGGACATTGAAGTGCTATTGTTGGTAAAAGAATTATGCCTTTGTGGGGTTAAGGCGATCTGTGTTTCATTATCACTGTTAATCAGGGCTGCACAAACTTTATTTTCTTCATATGATTTTTTGGGTTTTTTTTAATTATTAAATTTTATTAATTTTAATGAACATTTACAGAGATTTTGGGTTTTCATTCATTCATTGTTGCACTCTTCATATGGTTTTTGGGTTTTTTAAATTATTAAATTTTATTAATTTTAATGAACATTTACAGAGATTTTGGGTTTTCATTCATTCATTGTTGCACTCTTCATATGGTTTTAAATGCCATGTGGTTCAGACAGTCCGACCCACTTGAGCATGAATTGAGCAATACTTAATTATGTTCATTAATGTAGTTTCCATTATTGAATTCTTAATTTCTATGAGGAACGTTTAATACCAGGAGTTTCACATCAAGTGCCCTTTTGACCATTTTTAATTATTTAATTAAACTAAGTTACTGGTAGATAAAAGCTCTTCGTTGTTTTTGCAAAGTCATAAATGGTACAAAAGATGATATCTCCATTTTTTAAAAGAATTTTTATATTCCCCCTTTTATTCTCTTAGCTCTATTGATAATAAATAGTATTGGAACTTCTGGAGAAAAGTTTCTCTCTGTCTCTCATACACACACGGAGCCCACAATTGAGGCATCGTTTTTTGCCCAGTGGGGTTTCAAAAAACCCCCACAGTGTTCTTATGCCAACATTTCTGTATTTACAGTCTATAGTGCATATCTGTTCTTCCAGTACTCTGGTCACAAACAGGCTTTGGTTTTGATCTGCTTTTAAAGTAATCATCTCGACTGTATATGAAATAAACAGGATGGAAGCAAAGTAGTTAATATTTCATAACCCTAAATTGCATTGCATTTATGGAGCATTTTGAACTATATTACTGTCTCACAAATCAATGTATAACTTGTAGTGTTTTTTTTTTTAATTTCATCTTGAAGTGGATGGAAGATGAAATCGTGTCTACTAAACTTGCTAAGAGTTTGCTTAAGCACATTCAACAAAGGCAGAGCTGTGCTGGAAATGAACACACAGGCGAAGAGCACACTCTGGGCTCAGACAGGTGTGAGGTTGTAACACACTTTCCCTCTTGGCTAATTGTGTGACTCTGAGTAAGTTACTTAACTCCCATAAGCCTGAATTTCCTGCCTGGTAAAATTGGGCAATTAACGACCCGCACTTCAAAGGGCTGTGAGGATTAAATGAGATGATGTATGTAAAAGTTTGTGGCACAATGCTTCCCACACTGTAAGTGCTCCTTAAATATTAGCCCTGATTAAGAGTGCTGTTGTTTGATACATTGGAAGGTCAGCTTGAGTCAGAACTAACTGAATGACATTGGTAAGAGATGTTAAAACACATCTTTTTATCAGTTTTAAAAATAAAGAATCTAAACGAGGGGGAAAAGAGTGCTGTTGTTAAGGTGTAGCTTAGATATTTTTCCTATTTCTGTGACAGTGTTGAAGAGTTCACCTGAGGTAGCTAGAGGATTTATTCTTAAGCATTAATATTTCCAAGATTTCTCCCGCAGTCATTTTTAACGAGCCCACCACTTTATTCCTACCTAACGCTAGAGTTGGGCTGTTGCTTCCTGGGCTGTTGCTGCTATGGCCAGACCTCACTGGGCCGGGTTTGGGAGCTCTAAGGTTTGGAATGTGAAGCGCCCTGCAAACAAAGGTCTCTGGACTCCCTTCTGAAGGCTGACCCTGGAGACTCACCGGATCAGGTGGAGCAGGTCCAGGTAGGCTGCTCTCGCCATGTCTGCCTGGGCCCCAGACAGGAAGCCGTCATGGAGAAAGTCACCCGCGTTGGTCATGATGCAGTGCAAGGCGTAGAGGTTACAGAGGCGCTTGAGCACCTGCTGAATCGCTGGCTCGTTTCTCAGCTCATCCAGCACTTGTGTAAAGCTCTTCACGATGTTGTAGTAGCAGTGTGCCTACAGGGACACAAAGAAAGGTGCATGAGCCTCTCCTTTCTGACTTCCAGCCTCGGCGGTGACTCTGGAGATGGCAAAACTGTTGCAATGAGCTTGCTGCGGCCATGTGTCTCCCAGAAGCTGTTTCTTCTCATTCCCCATGGGTCTTGGGGATGGTATACATGGGTGTGTGTGTGTGTGTGTGTGTGAGAGAGAGAGAGAGAGAGAGACAGAGAAGTGCTGGTGGGCTCAGGAACTAGGTCCTTGTTCTGTGGAGAGAATGAATACTGGAGGCTGCTCTGGGCAAAGTGGAGCGCAGCAGTACTTTTCTCAAGAAAACAGCTATTTGCTGCCACGTTCGGGGCAGTGTGTATGTGTGTGAGCTTGTGCAAGGGAGTCACTTGCAGTGAGAGAAGTGGTTCAAGACACATACAGAAACGATCCCAGCTGGGTCAGAGCCTACCTATTAATTTTATTTATTTATTTTTATTTTTGTGTGAGTGTACCGTCAAATCGGATCTGACTGGTACAGGAGGAGATTGTCCCTCCTTCCTCAGCAGAGCATCTGGTGGATTCGAACCGTGCGCCTCTGGGATTGTAATTGCAGCTCCTTGCCACTAGGCCACCAGAGCTCCAGAGCCTACCTATTAAGCGAAGCTGTGTTTAGCTCACCTGTGATGGCTCTGCTAGGTGTTAAAATAGCACTTAGATACAGGGTAACTGTGCATTAGAACAGACCCATGGCACACAAGCACAGCAGGCTGCTAAGTGAGCCCCCTCTGCCATCTGGGCACCAGTGCTGCCACATCCAGGAGGATGCTTCTTTTCAGTGTACAGTGCTTCCTGATTGGCTGAAGCTCCAGCCTTCCGGGTTGTTAATGGTTTTGACTACCTCGGTCCCTCTCACACCTGAAATGAGTGTGCACTGCTGTTTTATCAGTGGGGTGTAAGAGTTCCATGAAGGAATCAGGAGAATACAAAGCAGTGCTTCTCCAAGTTTTATCTACACACAGATCACCCAGGAAGCTTACCAAAATGCAGATTTCAGGGCGAGGCCCACGCATGTGCATTTTCTAAGTTTTCCAGTGATGTTCATACTACTAGTAGTGACTTAAGTAGCAAGGCTTTGAGTTCAATTCAAGGGTTTTGGGGGGGTTATAGGAGTTCACGGGGGGACAGGTGAGGGGGGAGAGGTCATTTCAGGCAGGGGACTGTGCACCAACTGCACTTTGAGGAAGTTGCAAGCCCGTCGGAGATGCTGAGGTGCTGTGGGGGATGGTGGGGGTTAGAAGGATGGTAGCACCTCCAATCAGAGAGGATGTTGCTGTTGTTATGTGCCGTCGACTTGCTTGTGACTCCTAGTGACCCTATGTACAACAGCCTAAACTCTGCTCTGTCCTGTGCCAATCACACCGTATCCGATACACCCATCCCGATTACCGCAGTCACTGAATCAATCTCCCTCATAGAGGGCCTTTCCCTTCTGTGCTGTCCCTCAAGCATGATGTCCTTCTCCAAGGACCGGTCTCTCCTCACAACATGTCCAAAGTATGTTAGATGGAGCCTCAGAATCCTTGCCTCCAAGAAGCCACTCGGTTTAACCCTTTCTAGGATGAATCTGTTTGTTTTCCTAGCAGTCCATGGTACATTCAATACTCTTCTCCAGCACCACAGCTCAAAGGCATCAATTCTTCTTCTATCCTCTTTGGTCATTGTCCAACTCTCTGACGCATAACAAGTGGTTGCAAAGACCATGGCCTGTACCAGATGCACCTTAGTCTCCAGAGAGACACCATTGTTCTTCAGTACTTTGGAGAGGTCCCTAATAGCAGACTTTCCCATGGCAATACACCTTTTAATTTCCTGACTACTGGTGCCAAGAGTGTTGACTGTGGAGCCGAGCAAACTAAAGCTGTGAACAATCTCAATCTCTTCACCATCCATCCTGATGCTGCCAATTGGCCCAATTGTTTTATTGACAATGAGCCTCATTCCATATTGGAGGTTGGGACCTTCTAAGAATCAAATCCCTAGGCACATCAGAAAACTTCTCCAACAGGGTAAAAAGGGAAGCTACAGACTCGGAAAAAAATATTTTTGTAATGATATGTCAGATAAGGGACTTATATTTAGAATTTATAGAATGCTCGATCACCACAAGAAGATAAAGGTAAACAATCCAATCACAAAACGGGCACAGTATATGAACAGATACTTCACCAAAAGAAGACATTCAGATGGTGAATGAACAGATGAAGAAATGTTAAAAATCCCTAGCTCTAAGAGAGATGCAAATCAAAACAACTATGAGATATCATCTCATCCCAGTATCAAGAACAAAATTCAACAGAGCAGCAAACAACAAATGCTGGTGAGGTTGTGGAGAAACTAGAACTGTTATTCACTGTTGGTGGGAGTGTAAAATGGTGCAACCACTATGGAAGGCTGTATGGTGCTTTCTCAAGAAGTTGGAAATAGAAATACCATTTGACCCAGCAATTCTACTACTGGGATTATACCCTAAAGAAGCCAGAACTGCCATCCCAGCAGATATATGCACACCCATGTTTATTGCAACAATAGCAAAGAGTTGAAAACAACCCAAGTGCCCATCAACAAACGAATGGCTAGAGAAGCTGTGGTATATTCACACAGTGGAATACTATGCAGCATCAAAAAACAAGAAACTCATGAAATATTATACAAAGTGGGTGACCTGGATGACATTATGTCGAATGAAATATCTTAGTCACAAAAGGACAAATACTGCATACTGTCACTGTTATAAAAGAGGACTGACATCAGGGTTGGGGGGGAAAGGGGATAAATAATGTACACTGCATTGAAACAGATGAGGGAAAGACTGCTTAAAAGGAATATATGATTAGGTATTATTTGCATAACAACAGTCCAGAACAAGAGCTGCATAGTAAAGTGGACTGAGGAGTGGGGAAATTGTACAACAATGAAAGATTTTTTTTTTCCCAAAGAGAAAAGCGAACTGGGTGGCAGTGAGGAAAATGTGCAACAATGAATGATTGAAAAAGTCAATAAATTTTTTTAAAAAAAGAAGGATGATAGCCAGAGCCCAGACCAATGAAAGGCCTTGGAGGACACTGTCAGGTTTATACTGGGGTTGGGGGACTGTCAGGATGTTGAACCAGCCAGTGACCTGGTCAGGCTTCTCACTTGGAAAGAACCTGCTTTTCTCAGGGAGACCTGCCACTCCACCACTCCGGCACCAGGGGCTGGGTGTGCAGCAAGTGTGTGGGGAAGGGGGAGACGTACACTGCAGTCCCTGTTGGGCCAAGCGGCCCTTGGTGCTAAAACTGGATGCCTCCTCCTCTCACCAAGGCCCACTTCCCTCTGCTGATGTGAGGGCCACATAGGACTCAAGGCCCTGGGCGGAAGACTGAGAGCCTGATCTGTCTTGGGAATCACAATGAGGATCAGAGGAAGAGAGTGTCTCTGGGTTTGAGGAGAAGGCTGAGGCAGACCCTAGTGTCAAAGAATGGAGAAAGATCTGGTGTGAAAAACAATGTGTATGATCTCTGTAAGTAAACCATTTTTTTTAAAGACACCAAATTAAAAAAAACAACAAACCCAAAACAAAACCCAAACCAAACAACCCTAGTGTCACTTTCTGGGCACAAGGAGCTGTCGAAGAGAACTAAGGCTTCAACTCCTGCCTCCCACTTAATTCTGGGGTGCTGGTAGGCGGTCAGTGGGCTGTAAGCAGTTTAGTCTGCAGGATCACACTATCTCAAGGGTTATTGTTATTAGTCCCATCTTGCAGACAAGAAGACAGAGGCTCAGAGAGATTACATTTCTTGCCCACAGTCACTGGTAAGTGGTAGTGCCACTCCTGAGCCCAGGGCAAACCAGCCTAAGTAAGTCACTAGAGACTGAGGCTGGATTATAATGAGGTCCAGCATTGGCTCCAGTGATCCGTTCCCTGGGTGGGGCCTGAGATAATAGGACCAGAGCATTTCTGAGCCAGAAGGACCCTTCCAGGACAGTTATAGTCCAGAGAGGAGAAGGGGCTGCCTGGGGTCACACAGCCTGTCACACTACGTGGAATCAGAACTTGGCTCAGGTCTCCCGTGTCCAGCCCTCCACACGGTACCCCCATCTGGATCTCTGTCCCTCTCTGCTTGTACGTTAGTGTCCTTCAGGTGAGACCTTATTGGGTGCTTTTGGCATGGCAGATGGCTCCCCAGGGTACAAGAAAGTACAGAATGCCCCTCAAATCCACTCTGGCCTCGGAGACTCAGCATGGACATCAGCACCCCAGGAGCCGGTGGGGACTTTGGTTGTCACCCCGAGGCTGTCTGAGCTGCTAGCCCTAGGTGCCCTCCTGCCTGGGGCCCAGTCACTCACCATCTGCCATGGCTCCCCAGGGCTGGGCCTGCTGCGGTGTGTGGGCAAGGGTCAAAATGCAGCAGTTTCCTAGCTCCAGGATCGAACAATTCTGAGTTCTGTTTCCCTGCTCTTGAAATGGACACATCTCAGAGTTGTGTGTGTTAAATGAAGTCATGAACTGAGGCGGGGCACTGGGTGGATAGCGGCTGAATAATTAGAGACAGTTACTTTTCTGGTGAGAGGGCAGCGGTGACTACCCCCACCCCCACCCCCACCCCCCAACAAGACCCTGGTGTAGCGCAGAGGGCACCAGTCAGGCCCTCACCGCCGAAGTGCTGTGGTGCCATCACCAGGTGGCGCTCCTGCCCAGCCTGACCCTCTGAAAGGAGTCCTGGTGGGACAAGGCTGCACTGTGTCAGCCTGAGGCCTGGGAGTTGGGATTCCAGCTGTTGGCAGGACTGGAGCCTTGGAGCCATTCTCACTGCTTCCAACCTCTTGACTCTCCAACCCTGATCTCCCTTCTCTCCTCTAAATAGCCCACATCCACACCTTCTCCCCACATCCATGGTTGGGGAACACCCCTAGCCCACACAGCTGCTTCCTTCTCCTCCGAAGCCTCTGCTCATCCCTCCCTCATCCTTCTAGAATGAAAACCTCATCTCCCTTGCTACAAACCTTGTAAGGACATCCCACTGCAGTGTAGACAAAAGTGGAACTTCTCACATGGGTCCAAAGGCCCATGTCTATCTCTTCTCACCTCCTTTACTCACTCGGCCTCCTGCATTTCCTCCAAGGCACCAGTATCTTTCTTCCTCTTTACTTTGTACCCACTGTTCTCATTGCCTGGAAACCTTCCTCTCCACAGCGTCGGGGGCCCCACCCTTTGCCCAGCCTAACTTCAACTCATCCTTCAAGTCTTAGCTTCAGGCCATTTCTCCTGAGAAGGACTTCTGACAGCAGATGGCTAGTGGTGCACCTCTTCTAGGATCTCCAGACAGTTGGCCCCCGACTGTGGGTGACCCCATCACAGCAGAACAACTCTGGTCCTGAACCATCCCCACGACTGGCGTGTAGACCACACCTGGGCTTCCACAGTACCTTGCATTTCCCCATCCTTGACTGTGGCTGGGTGGTAGGCTCCCTGACCCTGGCCCAGTACTTGGTGCTCAAATATTTGCTGACTGAACATGCAGATTATACACAAACACACAACAGAGTGGAAATGGAATCAGGCATCCAGGAATCGCCTGCAGGCCTGTGGGGAGACTTGACCTGCTTTCCTCTCTGGGTGGAAATATTTGAACAACCTGAAGCAAATCCAATAACACTGGCTCATTATGTTCTCCTCTAAGAGCTGCCAGCAAGACTGCTTTGGAGTTAAGTCCTTTAATTAAAACATCTCGGACTAAGGCCGTGGCAGTGAAATGAGCCATCCACTCCAGGAAGAGCTGGGCCGGTGTGCCCAGCAGAGAGGAAATTAGAGGCCGCTCACCTTAGCGGCCTGGACGAGCTGGACGGTGGTCCGGTTCCATGCCTCATGCTCGTCAAGGCCGGACTGCATCAGGGTCTGTAGGCTATGCGCCGAATCCTTTATGAGCCTGGAAGACAAAAAGACCAAGAGAACGGTGATGTGCCCCTCAGTCCACCTGGGGTCCCTTGGGGGAGCGTAATAAATCCTAGTCACTGACCATTATGTGCTGTACAGCTGAACGCTTAGCTGAACATTATCACTTTCCAGAGAATTTTGTCAAATAGGTAAAAATTTGTTCCAGAGAAGTTATTTGCTTCTGCCTTTAATGCCAGTGCTGTAAAGCCTCAGGGCTCCAGGCCCAGCTGCCCCTCTTATGAGGGCAGGTTCCACCTGATACCACTGTTGGCACCGTGTTCTGTGACCTGACTTGTTGGGGGCACACAAAAAACAATGGTTTTTCTCCCAAGGTCACTGAGGTCGGCTCCAACCTGTGCACAAAGCACCTTCAAGCAAACAAAACCCCAACCTTTGTCCACCAGGCCATTCACTCACTCACTTTCCATTAATCTTTATTTTCTACTCATTGTCCAACTATCTATTATAACATGTGGAATTTGTACAGAAAGCAAACTCTTTATTAAGCAATATTTATTTTGCTTGGTTAGGGAATTGATAATAATCAGATGTCATGTGAAGTTAGAAGCACAGAGAATATAATGAGGCCTCAATCACCATGTTCTTGGGTACTTTGAGTCAATATCGACCTATCGGTGACCCTCCAGTGAGTTTTCAGAGGCAGTAAATCACATAGGAGGTGACTGCCCATCTTTCTCCCTCAGAGCAGTAGGTGGATGAGAACCGCGCGCCTTTGAGTTGGCAGCGCAACTTCTTACCACTAAGCCACCAGAGCTCCATGGAAATGTGAACTTCATGAGCAATGGATTTGTTGTTTTGTTTTATTCCCCTGCACCCAGGCTTTTCATTCATTCATTCATTCATTCATTCATTCATTCATTCAGTGTGTGTATACCATCAAATCAGATCTGACTAGTACAGGAGGAGATTGTCCGTCCTTCTCCAGCAGAGCACCTGGTGGATTCGAACCACACATCTCTGGGATTGCAGTACAACTTCTTGCCACTAGGCCACCAGAGCTGGCCTAGGTTTTTCTTTTCATTGTTATACTGATTTATTTAAAAAGTCCAAATACATTGTTTTCCACACCAGATCTTTCCCATTTCCTTCACACGCACCCTCCGCCCATCAAATTATGTGACCCTATGATTAGTGGCCCCCTCCCCGCCCATTCTCACCCCTCTGAACTCTCCCCACGTCCCTGTGGATCCTCATATTAGTTCTACAATAATGGTCTTAAATGGGAGCTCTGGTGGCCTAGTGGCAAGAAGCTGCACTGCAATCCCAGAGGAACACGGTTTGAATCCACCAGATGCTCTGCCGGAGAAGGAGGCGCAATATCCTCCTGTACCAGTCAGATCTGATTTGACGGTACACGCACACAAAATAATAAAAAATTTAAAAAAATTTAAAAACAAAAAAAAAACCCATCTAAAAAAAAAATAATGGTCTTAAACAGTATTTGTCCTTATGGGACTTAGTTCACTCAGCATAATAGCTCTCTAGTCCCTCCCAAGTTAGGTAGTGATTTACAAAATCATTGCCCCTGCGGAGCACTGGGGTTTTTTTATCAGGAAGTCAACTGGGATTGTTTGGCTTATTCATATGGTCTAGAATGATGCCTGGCATCTTCTAGATGCTAACAAAGATCTGTGGACTAACTGTGTGCCAGGCTGCTTAACTTAAACCTACTTGACTCACTGCCGGCGAGTTGGAGCCAACTCATTCCTGACCCTGCCGTGGGCTTCCGAGGGGAATCGCTGGAGGAGATTGCCCATCTTTCTCTGTGGAGCTGCTGGTGGGATTGGACCACTGGAGAGGTCCCTCCTTGGGATTAGCAGCTCAGCTCCCTGTGATTAGGTTTGAGATTATGCAATAGCCACGGCCTAGTCCTAGGACTGCAGCTTGGGGAATATAATTTCTCGCTGTTGTTGTTATGTGCCATCAAGTCATCTGTGACTCATAGCGACCCTATGCACAACAGCTCTGAAGCCTGCCTTGTCCTGAGCCAATCTCACGAATCTCGACACACCAACCCCCATTGCCATAGTCACTGTATCAAACCATCTCATGCACGGTCTTCTTCTCCTGCACTGTCCCTCCATCCTTTTCCAGTTTTATTTCTAGTCCGGGAGGGGTACAGAGGGTTTCTCTGTGGGGGGGGGGGTCACAACTTCTGCCTTTCCCATGGCAGGTACTCTCTGTGACCTCTCTTTCTGCCCTACCCCCTCTCGCCCTCCCCACATTTGACCCTGAATATAACACTTCTTGGTAAAGCCCTATTTTTGAAAATTATGTTTAAGTTGTGGAATATTTCAAACATAAGAACCATACTTTATCAGGACTTATAAATCAGCACATCCACAGTATTTACATATGGGTACATTCATGGCATTGTAAATAGCATCAAAGATTCTGTTTCCTCTCATTGGCAGGAAAGGGCCTCTCCTTCTCTCCCTTGGCCATGAGGGGGACAGCATGGTGACCTATGGCTGACAGGGGTGACGTCCCATGCTCCCTGCTCAGGGTGCAGGACTGGGAGGATTAGGGAGGTGGAGGGGAAGTAGGGGAGTGGACTTTAGAGGAACGTCTATGAGTTCCCACCCAACCAGACGCAAAGGCCCCAGTGAGGGAAGAACCTGCGGCACGTGGGCGCTGAATTCCAGGTGCTCACCTGGCTGCCACGTGCCCCCAGGCTGCAGTGTAGAGCTCTGGGCACAGGAAGTCGGCCGCCTTCTGGGCTGGGCACCTGGCCAGGGCAGGAGCGGCAAGATAATCAATGGACTGAGGCAATGAGCTCTGAGATGTGGAGCCTGGTCTCGTCTGGATCTGCAGGTAGTTATTCACCAGGAACCTAGAATGTGGGCGATGTAGGTGAGACATGGGGGCAGACAGCACCCCTCTTTTCCAAAGACACACACTCATGCTGGGCTCCAGTCTCCATAATGGAGAGTCAGAGGCCCCCTGGCTGTCAGCCCAGCACCATAACTAAATCCTGCCTGCACCCCAAAGCCCCCCACTCCTGAGAGTTGGATGGGGTAAACCTCATAGCAGCCGTTCCCCACACAGCACAGTGGGGCTGCAGAAACGTCTAGATCCTGAACGGCTGCTTTTTTTATTTTACATAAGCCCTTCTGAGACTTGAGCAAACAGAGCTCTCCCTGTCAGCTCAGACGAACTGTACAGTGACTACATGGAATCATATTTTCTTAGGCGAGAAAAGGAGACGAAAGGGCAGATGCAGAAAGGCTAACATGAGTGCGAGGATTACTGATGACTTTTAGCTCTTGGGACAACACTGTGGTTGCAGGCTGGGCTTAGGCGGCCCCAGATTCTAATGCAGCCGGTCACAGCCCAGAGCGATGGTGTGGAAGCAGCTGCCTCACTGAGCCTGTTTCTGCATCTGTGACTGGAGACCCTACCAACTTCCTTCTTGGTACAGAGTTTGTGAGAAATGAATGAGCTAATGCTTGCAAAGTGCTTGGCAAGGTGTCAGCTAGGCACAAGATATTCAGTAAATGCTAATGTCCAACAAAGAAATAAGAATAACCCAGTAGAAAAGTAACAAATAAACAATAAACATTAGACATAAAATTATCCTTCATGCTTGCAAGCACACTCCCTTCTCATACGGAGGTTATTTGTCCTGTTCAGTCACCTAAAAGGAGGTGAGCCTGGGTGGACGAGAAGCTTTGTTAGCTGTGAGGCCCACAGACAAGAAAGATGAGAAGAGACCATCTATGTGGAGGAGGCTGACGCAGCCGCCATGCCTGCTTCCGGCCTGAGCCTCCGGTGAGCAGGCCCTGCACCTAAATCTGGGGGTATTGCCGTGAGCAAGGCTGCTGAAGTCTCTGTTCTCCAGGAGCTTCCTGGTTAATTGGGGATCAGTGCAAAATACTTAAATAAACAAAAAGAGGAGACCACTGGAAACTGCAGTAAAAGATCCAAAGGAGACAGGGTAGGAGGCCTGCGAGTTGCTACACCAGGTGGAGTGGTCAGGGAGGGCATATTGGAGGAGGTGACATTTGAATTCCAGGTGGAGCGAACATCAAGTGCAAAGGCCCTGTGGTAGGAAAGAAGTGTGTGACTGGAAGAAGTGACAAGAGGCAGGAGGTTGTGAGGGTGGGACAGAGAAGGAACTAAGTATGAGGACCCCACATGGACTGTGGCCTTTCCCTAAAAGCACTGGAAGCCATAGAAAAATTCCAGCCTAGATCTTCTCTAAGCTTGAAAGTCACTCTGGCTGCCTATGGAGAAGGGGCTGCTCTGGGGCCCGGTGGAGGTGAGGGCCAGGGAGGAGACAGATGCTCTTGTCTCTGTGAAGGGTGAGGGCAGCCTGATGGGGGAGCAGCAGAGTCTGGGAAGCAGTGGATGAACTGCAGACACATTCTGGCAGTTGGGTGGTCCTGGAGCAGCACTTCGCTAAAGATTTTCCCTCTGTGGGTATCAGACGGAGGCTCACCCCAAGCAGAAGCTGGGTGGGTCCCTGAGGGCCGCGACAGGGAGAAGGCCTGGGTCACCTGGGGAGTCTCACCTGGCTGTCTGCAGGTAGAGCACAGTGTTCTCGCCCTCATAGGTGCAGGAAGCCGTCACCTTGGTGACCAGGGATGGCAGGCCACTCAGCTTGGAGAAGCCATGGCCCCCGCAGGCCCTGCGGCACAGCTCGGCCCCCTGGGTGCAGGCCTCTGATATGGTGGCCTTCATGCCTGCACTCAGTGCATGGAGCTGCCAGAGGGAAGGGAAGGGTGGGGTGATCAGGTGCTGTGCAGGGGTCCCCCAGTGACAGCTGTGCACACGCTGAGTACCCACTGGGTGCTGAGCGAGCACTGTTTCTTCTGTTCACTTAAAAATGCAGTGACGGAGACTCAGAGGGGTTAGGACACTCGCTCAAGGCTGCACAGTGAGGAGCTGCAGCAGCAAGAGCAAAGGGCTAGGACCTCACTCAGGAAGAGGGGCTGCCTGGGGGCATCCTCCACAGGACCTTTCTGGAGCAGAAATCTTAGACAGCTGGTCTGTAAGGACCTGTGATCCCCTGTCCCCCCGAGCCACTGTCCCCAGTGTAGCAGGGGTGCCAGAAGTGGGCCGAGTTTGATTTTTCATTTTTCTAAGCCCCCACCTCTCTCAAACTTTCAAGGCCTTGGGAGGAACATCATGCTCTCTGGGCTTCACTTTCCTTATCTGTAAACAGGCATCTTTGACTGTTGTAAAGTTAGAAGGAGTAAACGAAGCCGTATTTGTAAAGCACAGGGCCTGACCCTTTGGGGACCAGCTGCGTTATGGAATCAGAACTACTTTTGGATTTTAGAAAGATAACTAGATCATTTCAGGAATATCATGAAACATGCCCTGTAGAAACTGAGGTGGCTTAAAGATCAAATGATATTTTCTGCAGCAAATGATCAGTGGGATAATAAATCAAGTCAGTTTGGAACTAACTGCCACCAAGTCATTTCTAAGCAAGTTCTAGTTTTCAGAGCTGTCTGAGTTTCAAAAGCAGGTCCGAGAGGGTGGGTCCATATTCTAGATAAAATGTGTGCTGATTTCTCAAACCGTTTGGAGCTGTGTGGGGGCCAGGCATCAGTGGATGTGATATTCCAGAGTGTGGTGGTCCACGAGGTGCCTGAGGATGTGGAAGGTGGGGGCGGGAGGTGGGACAGTCCAGGGGACCTGGGCTGGGCTGCTCCCCTCCCAGAGCTCTTCCCTGGGCCACAGCAGTTACCTCAGGCAGCAGGGCAAAGTTTCCATCCCGAATGGCACTGTAGGCATGCTGGAAGAATTCCAAGACCTTGATAGCCCCGAAATGGAAGGCATAGGCCATAGCCAGCTGAGGAAAGATTTTCTGCTGCTGTGTCTGGTAGTCTAGGATTTTGGCCTCTGGGTCACTGAGGGGAAGAGAAGAGAACAATTTATAAAGTTGCCACCAAGCCACATCTACCATCCCAGGTACCCAAGGCCATGGAAACCATTAATAACCAACACATTTTTTTTTTATAATTTGTTGCTTATCTTGGAAATTATATGAAGCTGTTAATCTTTTGTCATCATATCTAGAAAGAACTTGCACTTGTCTGGAAATACTGACATGTTAGACCACTCTTGATGTCCCTCGTGGGGACAAGTGTATAGAGTTGTGGTCTCTGCATCGTGCCATCCTCTAAAATCTGAGGGGACAGACATCCTTCAAACGTCAACATATCCGACCCCGAGGGTTTTGGATGAGGGTCATGTGTGTGCAATTGTGATGATGGGGACTAGTGATCTCTCCCTGCACACATGTCCTTACTGGACACAGGAAAATGTGTGATGCCTGAGCAATAACATGTCAATCAAGACGTAAACTAGGGCGAGCTCTGGTGGCCTAGTGGCAAGAAGCTGCATTGCAATCCCAGAAGTGCGCAGTTAGAATCCACCAGATGCTCTGTTGGAGAAGGAGGGACAATCTCCTCCTGTTCCAGTCAGATCCCATTTGACGGTACACACACACAAAATAAAAAAAAAATTAAAAAAAATATGTCAGCTCGGGTAGGGTGGAATCCCAGGGCCAGGCTGTCTGGCTCGTCCACTGCTGTGCCTTCAGTGCCCAACATGGGCAGCCGTGGTAATTATTTGTGTACTGAAAGAAGGCCTGTACGTGCGCTCCCTCCTTAGCTGGGGGGAGCAGCCTGGGGGCTACTCTCCGGAGCAGGAGCTCCTCACCTGGGCCTGGTCTTATTAAGTCACCCTGATTCTCTTCTGCATCTCAGGAAAACGGCCTTCGGACAGCACCATTGGCCGCACCTTCCTCTGAGCACCTGGGTCTTCAGAAGACTCGGCCACCTCCCCCCAGGCTGAGGTTCTGAAGCCCTGGCTGATGAGGGTGCCTCAGAGGGGCCAGGAACAGTGTGACAGATGAAGAAGCTGTCTGAGAGCCAGGCACATATCTCACCTTCAGTGACACCCCAAAAGGCATGTCCCGTCACACCCTCCCTTGGTAGACGACAATGGAATCACAGGGAGCCGAGGCGGCTCGTCAAAGCCCCCGCGGGCAGCAAGTGGCCGAGCTGCGTGTGACACCAGGTCTTCTGTGCTTGGAGAAGGGTCATTCTGGACACTTGAGCCCACGGCACCACCTTGGGCTGCATTCTCTCAAATTCTAGTTCTGATGGTCACCCTTCACTTTTTAGGTGGGAAAGCCACAGCCCATGGACTTGCCCAGGGTCACTCAGCTGGGCTGGGACATGAGCTGTCATTAAAACACAGACACCACCTTTCCAGGCCCCCAAAGCCGTACAAACAGATAGTTCAGGTTAGTCATGCTGAGCCTGGTCTAAGCCCTCTCTGTTTTCTTACTGTTCACTCCATTTTCTTGACCTTGAGAGTGTGTTACGGGGTCTTGGCAGTGCAGTGGTTACATGGGAAGGCCAGCAGCTTGAACCTACCAGCTACCCCATGGGAGATGAGGTAATTTGCTGGAGGGCAATGGGTTTGCGTTTTGAGTATATGTGTCCATTTGGGATGTATTTCTTCTAAAATATATATTTATTTATCTGAAATTCCTATTTAACTGGCAGCCTGTATTTTTATCTGTTAAACCTGGCAACACTGTGTGTGTGTGTGTGTGTGTGTGTGTGTGTGTGTGTGTGTGTGTGTAGGTTAAACAGTGAGGGTACAGCAGGGTATTCTGGGCCATGAAGCAGGGAGGCGGTAGCCAGATGGCCACACATAAGAAAACAGATGTAGAAGGAGTCAGGTATAGTACAGCTGGATGCTGATGGTCGGCCCAAAGCAGGCTCACCCCTTCCTGTCTGAGAGGACACTCAGGCTCTGAGAAACCATGATGATACCACAGACTCAGCTAGCCACTGAACTGGGCTCACTCTGCCAATCACAGGCACACAGACCCCAACAGACAAATGAAAATCAGGTTTAGTGGTTCGAGGCTGCCTGCTGGCAGGCGCAGGGTGGACCAGGCAGTTAGCTAGGGTCAGAGGGGGCCAGACAGAGACCTCCCAGGCCATGCTGAGCAGTGTGTGAGCGTGTGAGCGTGTGTGTGTGTGTGTCTGTCTGTCTGTCTGCTCCCTGCAGCCTGGCTCTGGCACAGGGGTGTGTGGGGTGTGGGTACCGTGGGCCCAGGAGGTGGCAGTGTCTGTGTGGTCAGCCCCTGGAGGTCCTTGCCTGGGCCGGAGCCGGGACTGGCGGCGGATGACGGAGTAGCGCGTGGCGATGACACACGCCTTCTGCAGCAGGGGCAGGATCTCATCCCGGAGCAGATGCACGCGCACCACCACCATGGAAAAGTAGTTGGTGCGTGCAGCCCCCTGCTTGACGTAGGTGCCATCTGGCAAGACCTGCGTGGATGGAGGACAGTGCTGGGGTGAGCTCCATGGCACTGCACCCCTCAAACTTAGCATGCTAGCACACACGGCTGCTCCAGGACCAGCCAGCATGCAGGCTGTTAAAACACCGAGGCACTTCAGCGTATGCTGCTCAATGGACAGGGCCCCCACTCCTCTCCTGGGACAGCCCAACCTCCCCCTGATCCTCAACTGAAGGAGTAATGGTTGGCAAAACAGGAAACCCCCAGAAAATCTCCAGCCTCCCTCTCCCAGATGGTGTCTAATGACTGGGTAAGTTCAGTCCTCATTGAGGTTATACGTTCAGTTACTCCCCTAGCCCATTCCTCCTCTCCTCCCCACCCCACCAGCTGAGCAGGGACAACTGAGGGGACTCAGAGAGGGGATGTGGTTTGCCTAAAATCACCCAGCGCTCAAGCTGAGGTTTCACCAGTCTGTGAGGCTCCAAGCTGTGAGGTACCCACACTCAGCTCTCCAGATGGGAGTCCAGAACCAGCATTAGCCCGTGGGACCTCCTGTCCCTTCTCTGGGCAGGCTGCACCACCCTAAGCCCCACCTGTGCAAAGCGACTCAGCATGTTTTCCCGGGGGACCCGCACGTGGTCCAGCTGCAAGAAGCCATTGTCCACATGTTCAAAGTCCATCTTGGGCCCAATGTCTCCAACGGTGATTCCTAAAAGGAGAGGGATCGGGGAATGACTGTCACGTGAGCGCTTGCTGTATACCAGGTGCTGCATTCCTGGATGCTTCACCTCCCCTGGGATCCCGGCAGCCCATGGTGCCGGGATCATTGTTATACCCATTTTGCAGGTAAGGATGTTGACGACCTGTATGAAGCCTCAGCCAGTTAGTACCAGGTCTGTCCCATTGCCCCTTCCTTTGCTTGATGGAAACACTGTCCTGGGCCCTGTCTCCCCCATCTGGAGCCCAGGATGGGTGGTGGGTGTGTCTGGGGGTTCCTACCTGGCAGCGAGGTGTGGTCCTGCAGACTCCGGATGGGCACGATGAAAGCATGCATGCCCTGCCGGGCACCGGAGCAGATCAGCTGTGCCAGCACCAGGGCATGCGTCGCTGTCCGTCCCACTGAGGACAAGAGACGAGGGTGAGTGACCCCGTGCGCTGAGCAGATCACTATCGGGAATTAGGACATGGGCAGAAGGGCTGGCGTGGTGGCATGAGGAAAGGGGTGCTCTGAGGCCGGGAGGGGCTTGGCTTGGTCAGCCTCAGAGGGTATAGGCTAGGGAGAGGTGCCAAAGAGGCAGGAGTATAAGGGGAAGGTGTGAAAGGCAGAGGGAACAAGTGCACAGAAGCTTGAGGACTGGATCCATGTGGAGAGCTGTATGGTGAGGGTATCAAGGGCTGAGGGAAGACAGTAGGTGAGCATGAGCTAAAGAGCTGTGCTGCCAACCCAAAGGCAGGCAGTTCAAGTTCACCAGCTGCTCTGAGGGAGAAGGTTGGGCAGCCTCCTCCCATGCAGTTTACAGCCTCTGAAGCCCCACTGGAGTATCAGCTATGAATTGATTCCAACTTGACAGCATGTAAGAACAAAGCCGTGACTTGAAGGATCTTCCCTGTCATCCTTGGAAAGGACTAGGACTTAGATAAGGGGCTCTCTGGTTCCTGGCTCCAGCATGCACTGAGTTGGAGGGACTTACGGACAGCAGCTTGGGGGGCTAGAGGTGCGGCGGTCCCATCTAAATGGTGGGTCTATGATATAAGCTCCCATGATTGTGGAGGAATGGACCTGGTAGATATTTTATAGAGATCCTCTGGGAGCTCTCTCATCCAAGATCAAGTTGATAAAGCCTATGGAATCCAGTGGAAACAACCCATAGAGAAAGCTAAGAGGCACTTAAAACTTGGCTGTCTACCAGTATAATTCTCAATGGAGAAAAACGAAAAGTATTCTTACGAACAGGGATGAGACAAGGATGTCCACTGTCACAACTCCTATTTAATATTGTACTATAAATACTTGCTAAGGCAATATGACAAGAGAAGGAAATAAATGGCATGCAGATTGGCAGAGACTGGTGAAACTGTTGCTATATGCAGATGATATGATTGTGTACACAGGAAACCCCAAAGACTAAAAAAAAAACTGTTAGAGCTGGCAGACCAATTTAGTAGAGTGGCAGGATACAAGATCAATATACAAAAGTCAGTGGGATTCCTTTACAGTATCAAAGAAAACACACATAAGGAAGCTAAGAAAGCAATACCATTTATAATAGCCAAACAAAACTGAGATACATAGGAATAAACCTAGCTAGGGACACAGAAGACCTTTACAAAGAAAATTACAGAACACCTCTGCTAGAAACAATAAAAGACACAAATAAATGGAAAAATATGCATAGGAAGACTCAATATTGTAAAAATGACAATCCCACCAAAGGCAATCTACATGTTTAATGCAATCCCAATACAGATATCAAATTAATTTTTCAAAGAGATAGAAAAGGCAATTGGCAAGTTTATTTAGAGGAAAGCAAATAAACAAAGCACTTCCGAAAAACAAGAATGAAGTGGGAAGCATAGCACTCCCTGATCTCAAAATACAGCTGTAATAACCAAAATAATGTGGTACTGGAACAATGGCAGGCATGCAGGCCAATGGAACAGAGTCAAGAACACAGAAGTTGATCCATCTATCTATGGTCAACTGATATTCAACAAGGAAACAAAATCTATCAAATGGGGAATTGACAGCCTCTTCAACAAATGGTGCAGGTGAAACACTACTGCTGCCTGCAGAAAGCTGAAGCAGGATGTACACCTCGCACCACACATAAAAATCAACTCAACATGGATCAGAGACCTAGGGGTAAAACACCAAACCATAAAGATCATAAGAAACAAAGTGGGTTCAAACTTAGAAGGTCTAGATCATGGTATAAAAAGGCTGACAGATACAGCTGACATACAAAAGCAGGAGAGGCTAAAATTGGTGAACAGGACCCCATGCTCATCAAAAACTTTTACCAACAGAGTAAAAAGAAAACTGGGGAAAAAAGCCATTTGGCAACACCATCTCAGACAAAAGTCTCATAATGAAAGTTTACTGTATCCTACAGGGCTGCCACAAGAAAAAGACCAATAATACAATTCAAAACAGGCAAAAACATGGAAAGACTTTTAGACATTTGAATGGCCAACAGACATGAAAAATGCTCAAAATCACTGGCAATGAGAGAAATGCAAATCAAAACCACAATGACATACCATTTCACTCCAGTAGCAGTGGCAGAGTTTAACAGGACAGCAATAAATACACGTTGCAGAAGATACGGAAAGATAAGAACTCTCATACACTGTTGGTGGGATTGTAAAATGGTACATCCACTCTGGAAAGCAGTTTGGTGTTTCCTTAAAAAGCTGAACGTAGTAATTCCATATGACCCAGCTATTCTACTGCTTGGAATACAGCCCAACAAAATTAGAATTGAGACACAAATGGAGATTTGTACAGCAATGTTCATAGCAGCATTATTCATCATAGCTAGACTATGGAAATAGCCCAGATGTCTAATCACAATTGAATGGACTGAGAAATTGTGGTACATTCACACTACGCAGCACCCAGGAGCAATGATCTTGAAAATTCCTACATAACTTGGGAGGCACTGGAGTGCATTATGCTTAATGAACTAACTTTGTCTCAAAAGACAAATACTGTATAAGACTATGATTATAGAACTAGAAAGAGAACTAGTAAAATATGTATGAGGATCCAAAGAGAGGGGAGGGTAGGAACAAAAGGATGAAGATGTACAGGGGGAAATTATAGGGTCGTGAAATTTGATGGGTGGTGGGAGAGGTGGGTAAAGGAAATTGGAAAGATCTGGCAGGAATCTGGAAAGATAGGGTAATGGTGGGTATAGTTCAATGTTGATTAACTTTAGAAAATGTAATGAATGGGAATGATTGTATGAAATACAATGTGAATGAAGGATAGTGTGAAACACAATGTATACAACTTTTGTAAGCAAACCAATATTTTTTTTTAATAGCAAAAAACCCAACACCCAAAGAAGCCTCTTGGCTCACCAGGTTCCCTAGTGGTGCATTGGTTAAAGCTTGGCTCCTAACCAAAAGACTGGCGGTTTGTATGCTGCGATCAGCTCCCGCCACGATTTTAGCCTGGAATGCTCTACAGGGCAGTTCTCTTGTACGAAAGGGTCCTGACCCTGTGAGGAGTCGGAATGGACCTGACAGCCCACAACAACAACAACAACACAGTCTTGTGATTTGAGTCATTTTCTTGGGAATTGGAGAGATAGAATCTTTGTCAGAGTTGTTGGGGACATGTCAGAATCCTGGCAAAACACAGGTCAGGCATGTTAGGCGTCTCACAGAGGGGAAGTCACCCCGAGGAGACAGATGAATCTCTCAGCAACTTGCCAAAGGGACTGAGAAGTAAGCAAGATTTGGTTTTTGCCCTTAAAAACTGTTATGGAATCACTCTGCCATCAACCCAGTAACAACCATAGATAACTGTTGTGTACCATCGAGTTGGAACAGATCCACAGCTCACCCTCCAGTGGGTTGTCAGAGGCGGTAAATCACACGGGAGGAGACTGCCCATCATTCTCTCATGGAGAAGCTGGTGGATTCGAACCACGTGTATCAAAACCCAGGTGGTACCTTACCTTGTTCTGGTCTTTTCGTATGTTAGTTATCTCCAGTTCCTAGAGAGCAGGTCTGAGCCCCATGTTCCAGATAAGGAAACTGAGGTTTGAGGAGGATCAAGGTCACTGGGCTGGAGGGAACACAGCTGGGATTTGAGTCTTGGTCTACCTGACTGCATGGGCAGAGTTCTTTGCGGTTTTAACAACAGTCATTTTCATTCTCTGTCCTTTTGCTTTCGTTCAGACTGCACACATTTGTCCTATTATTTTCCACACGAGGCAGTAACTGCTTGGGTCCTCTGGTGCCACGGATGTCCTCAGAGGTCAGTTCGTGAATCAGAGGAGAGGTGCTGACTGAGACGCCCTCCTTTCCACCAAAACCCACTGCCCATCTGGTAGATTCCAACTCCTAGGAATCTTATCCTGCAGGGCGGATAAGCCACACAGGGTTGCTGAGGCTGTAAATCTTTACAGAAGCAGATTGCCTCCACTTTCTTCATTGGAGTGGCTGGTGGATTAAAATCAGCAGTCCAACACTTAATCCACTGTACCACCAGGGCTGCTTCATAAATAGGGTCGGGCTCTAAGCCTCAGGGAAGCGTGGCATGGTCGCCACCTGGTGGCCACAATGGAAGGTGCAGCACAGGACCAGTAAACCGTGGGTGATTGGAGTAGGAGTGGGACGAGTGATTTTCTTAGTAACTCTTTTTAATCTCAGGTCTTGCTGGCTGGTGACAAGTTTAGTCCTTCACTCAGGAGCCGAGAGGCACTGGTGTAGTGGGGAGAACCTGAAGCTGAGCACTGTCCCCATAAGCACCACCATCTCCTCCTATGTGGGGTCATTGTGGCCTTTGCCCTCTGAAGGTTGGATCAATTTCCTCAACCATTTCGAGAAGTTTCCTAAGGGGATTCTCGGCCACCTGCTGGTGAAATTCCTAACCCTGTCTATTTACCAGAGGCTCAGGGAGGTGAGCTGTTTTGCCCAAAGGTCATAAGCCCAGGAAAAGGTGTTTGTGGGACATCCTAGCCTGGGCCAAACTGCTTTCCAACTCTATCCTCCTTAGGATGAAACAGGAGTGAGGCGGGGGTGGGTACTTACGGTCCCCAGGCCACCACTTGGTGGCGGTCAGTGTGGGACTGTGCAACACAAACTCCTGAGTGGCTGGATCGTAGGTGGCTTCGGTCTCCAGACCCTGAAGGTATGTCCCTTGGGAAAAGGAGGGTAGTCAGATATCAGGCCAGACTGGGGAAGTTCTTGCCCAGGGAACAGCTTCAAGGCAGGCCCAGGGAGTGCAGGGTCAAATTGGTGTCACTTTTGAGGTGTATCCATAGGCCTATCTCCCCATTCAAGTATGGGTTGTGTGAAGGACACCACGTGGCCTGCCCGCGACAAAGGATCCTTCTCGAAGGAATGGCCTGCCCCACCGCTAGCTCACCCAACACATTTGTGCAAATAAGACAAAGGTGTTCCTTCCTCAAGACCCTTGCCTGATCACCTGCTGTAAAGTTTTCACAGTAAGTGAATGACAAGCTGTGAGAAAGAAGGGTTCTCTCTAGAACTGAACAGTACACAACCCCAAAATCGCAGGCAGCAGCCCAGGCTCACCGTGGCCCAGTTCTGTCTGGGCATACGTCGCGATGATCTGGTACTGCTGGGCGAGCTCGCCCCACTTGGCTTTCTGCTCTTCAGAGCCCAGGACATTGAGGGAATTCAGGAAAACCTTGTGCAGGCCAAGACCCAGATCTCCAGCAACGGCTCTGTGGGGGAGAGACACTGTGGCTGAGAAGCCTGTTGGAGACAGAGGGGTGTGGGGAACCTCGGGCAGGACAGGGGGCAGAGGGCAAGGGGCTCCGGGTATCCTGATGCCCCACGGGGCTCCGGGTATCCTGATGCCCCACAAGTACTGTTTGTTGGGGAAAATGGCTCACGGGTCAGGGGGCTTTCTCCAGTGGTCCCAAGTGAATTCCTCTTTTTTTGCGGGGAGGGTTAGCCCCTGAGTAAGTACCTGTAAGCATATCCTAACTCAGGGCCGGTAACGGACCAGCCCAGGCGCTGCGCGGTTCTCAGGAAGTACACCATCTTCCGGAGGGCATTCTCATATCGCTCGTTCTGGGACATGAAATAAAGGTCCTTCAGACTGTACTCCGGGTCACTCTGGATGATACTCTCTGCCGGGGACAGAGGAGAGAGGGGACATAAGATATCTGGACGAGGTTTCTGCTGTCTTCAAAGCTCCTCACTCCTTGCTTCATGGGCCTTGACATTGACCGATGGGGCAGATGAGGCCCATATGTGGGACTGGTCCCGGGTCACAAAGCCGTGAAGTGGTAGACTCAGGACCAGCCTCCAGGCCTTGTGCTGCCTACCAGTGGCTCAAATCAACTGAGTCCTGTTTGCCTGTACCTGTCAGGAGAACTGTACTAGGCAGGCTTTCGGTTGGGTTTCTGTGACTTGGATAAAAGTTTATAGAGCAGATTAGTTTTACACTCAGCACTTTATACCCATTTGTTTGGTGGCATTGTTACAATCCCCTCAATTAACAGTACTCCTCCCACCCCACTTTTAGCAGAATTAGATCACTAAATTTTCATTCCAAGATGTGTTTAGGTGAACTTCAACTTCCAACCTTTGAACCTTTCAGATAGCAGTTGTGTCTAAGACTCTTCCACTCCCTACATGGGCTCAGGGAATATTGGTGTACTAAAGGCACTTTTACTATCCAAAGGAATGACTAACTGTGGAATTCTGGAGGCAAAGGGCAGTTATTTGAAGGAGTTTCTGCTCGTGAAGGTCTCCCCCGCACCCCAGGCACCTCTTACCCACTTTCCTGCGGAGAGCAGTGTTCTTGGCACCTTGATCAAGTATGTTGGTGAGACGCTCCACATTGAAGGACTGTGTGCACCTCTCGCTTTCTATGTCCGGGTTCACTTTCCTGCTCCAGGTATCCCCCAAGGACACTCGGTGCACGGGGCTGACCATCTTGTCCTGGATCTTCATGGTGTTTGAGGGGAGAGCACCCAGGGCCTGGCCTGGCTGTCTAGAGGGTCTGTTCTCAGCCTGTGTGCAAGAGTCAGGCTGGCAGATGAAGGAGGCCTTCCCGAGTGTCACACCCGAGGAAGCACCTGAGTGCCACTCTGTCCCCATGCCCTCCCAGTGAGCACTTGGCTGTGGACCAGGCGCAAGGTAGGTACGGCTTACAGGATTGCTCAATGCTTAATATTGCAGCGCGGATTGCAGCAGTGAACAAGGGCATCCTTACATAATAAGGCTACAGTGATCCCATGCACCTGGTCCCCACATTCAGCCCCAGCGGGGTCTGTGGAGCTGTGGGAAAGACACTTGCTCCTGGGACCCCTGCTTGTCCCAATAGCCAGGGCAGGCAGGCCCTACCTCCTTCTGAGGGGCACCCTTTACAACCACCAAGTACAGCCCATCCTACTTTGCAAATCTCTCAAACTCACCTTCTCCCTGCCGGTGCCCTCTGCCACCCACCACCTCAGGTTGCTGGCATCTCTCTAACACTATTGCAGGGCTAGTAAACCATTAAACGGCAAAACACAACTTTTCCTCAGCTTGGACTTTGCTTTCCAGTTGGAATCCTCTTCCCTCCCTCACCGCCCCCCACTTCAAACCACCTGAATGGACCCTATGCCCCCCTCAGCCTGGGCTGTACCCTTTCTCCACTACCTTGTGCTGTTCACTTTGGGCGTGACTTAACACTAGTCCTTAGTCCTAACTCACCAACTGGTAAGAGTGTTAGAAACAGGTCTTAAGTACTTGAATGTCTCCCTAGGGGGGATGTTGTTGCTGTGTACTGGAGTGGAACTGGCACCCACCCGTCGCTGACCTTCTGGTGGATTTTCAGAGGCAGTAAATTGCACGGGAGGAGAATCTCATCTTTCTCCTGCACAGCAGCTTCTGGGTTCCAATCGAGTATCTTTGTATTGGCAATGCAGTGGGTAATGTCCAGTGGGTAAGGAGTTGTGCTGCCAAGCGGAAGTCATGCTGTTCAAATTCACCAGGTGCTCCGTGGAAGAAAGGCAGGCAGTCTCCTCCTGTGCATTTGACTGTATCTGAAAACTCACTGCAGGGCAGCTATGGGTTGGTTTCCTCAAAGGTTCCCAACAACAAAAAACGCAGGACTGTTCCCCCCTAGAGGGAGCGCTGCTGGCTTAGTGGTAAGGAGCTGCACTGCCAAAGCAAAGATAGGTGTTCAAACCCACGGGCTGCTCGATGAGGGAAGGATGGGCAGTCTCCTCCCCTGTGAGTCACTGCCTCTGAAAACATGCTGGAGGGTCAGCTATGAGTGGGTGCCCACTTGATGGCCCACCACAACAAGAAGAAGCCACTAGGGCTCCCTCCAGGAGAGAATTGTTATTGTTGGGGGAATGCTGTTGTTGTTAGGTGTTGTAGAGTCGAGTATGGCTCACAGGGGTCCTGGGAACAGGAGACTTGAATCCTGTCCTAACTGTACCATCCTCATCATCTCTGACACACTCGAGCCCACTGCTGCAGTCACCATGTCAATCCACATCATTAGTGGTCTTCCTCTCTTTTGCTGACCCCTTCACCCTTCCTAATATGATGTGCCCTCCCAAGGAATAGCCCCTCCTAGCAACGTGTCCCCAGTATGAGAGATAGAGCTTTGCCATCCCGGCTTCCTGCATTTGCTCACGTCCCTAGAGCTCAGCTCCCAGTAGGCGTGCTCTAAATCCTCCCTATATGCTCCAAGGATTTTTGGTTCCTTTTGTCCTCAACATAAGTCACCATTTCATGGAAAGGGCAGGAGCCTGGGGAGGAGAGGACTTTGAAAGGTAAAAAAGTCAACCATGGCATGTGGCAGAGCAGAATTTATACCCACGCTTCCAAACACCCCCTCTCAATGGGCCTGGCGAGTTGAGGATCTCTAAAGAGGTGACACATCCATGGGGTCCCCTGTGCTGTCCCTGCATTCACTCTGCAGGACAACCAGCCTGGTCCTTCCTTCTTGCCCCCCCCTCCTCTCCGGCCTTTGCTCCCTTCTTGCCCGCCCTCCTCTCTGGCCTTTACACCATGCAGCCACCATGATCCTCCTGTTCTAGACCTCTCCTGGGTCCCTCTGCCCCGGATCTCTGCACAGATGAGTCTAACTTTAGATGGCCCCATGGCTCCCCTCAACATCTCCTTCAAGCCTTTGCTTAACGTCACCTTCTCAGGGGGTCACCTGAAGCCAGGCTGGTCACCCTTTGGATCCCAGACCCTCACTCCTCTCAGCCTCCACCTCGTGTTTCTTGGTCTCCCTCACTGGAGCTCTGCTGGCTAAGTGGTAAGGAGCTGTGCTGTCAACCCAAAGGCACATGGTTCGAATCCACCAGGTGCTCCGCGGGAGAAGGACAGGCAGTCTCCTGTCCCGGGATTTACTACCTCTGCCACGGTAAACAACACAATCTGCTCTACTTTTCCTTTTCTCCATCATCACCTTGTAACACTGGAGATCATTTACTCATTTACCGACTTTGGAGGTATTGCTCTCATCCCCCTATTAAATGAAACCGAGGAGGATCAGCGTCCTGTCGCGTCCAGGCTGTTACCCCAACACTCTGTGCAGGGCCTGGCTAGCAGGAAGTGTCAAAAGAAAGATCGCAGAGCTCAGCAGAGCTCAGCGTTGTTCCGAGCTGTGACGGGTCATTGCTGGGGTGGTCCTCAGGGTCCTCGAAGTCTCCCTGTCCTCTTGGCCACTTGGCTCGACTCACCTCGGTCCAGTGCCTGCTCTGAAAGTCGTGATCTCACCCTTGACCGCCAGCCTGTGGAGCGGGAGGAGGCCACGCCCCTTCCCCCACTGCCCGCCCGGGAGGGGCCACGCCCCTTCGCAGCCCTCCGCTCGACCCCGCCCCTTTCTCCGCTCACTGTCCGACCCCGCCCCTTTCACCCTGCAGGCAGCGGCAGGGGCTCGGGAGGCGATGGCGCCACCTGGCGGCTGGTTGCTGCATTTCCTCCCCTTCCTCCACCCGCCACCTGGTTTCTTGGTCCTGGGAAGCTCTACCGGGACAAAGCGTGATTATCACCAGTCTCAACATGCCTGCTACTGCTGAGCCCTGCAGTCTCTCCTTTCCCCTGTCTGGTTAGCTCCAGCTTTCCAGAAACTACTAAAATGCACACTTCATGAAGTAACATGACAGCTCCCACCAGGAATCCAGAGGAAAAACAAAGCAAAACCAGACCTGTTGTCCTGTGTCCATTCAGACTCACCTTTGCCATTTGGTGTCTTCAAGTCTTTCCCGCTCAGACTCAGCAACTGTGTACAACAGAACACGCTGCATGTTTCTGACCCGATAAGACAGAGTGAGAGACTGCCCCACAGTTTCAAAGGATTCTTTTCAGAATCCGATGCCACATGGTTCTCTTGTAGACTTCAAACTCATCACCTTCACTTTAGCAGTCTCTAGTACTTACCCCCTGTGCCACCAGAAGTCAAGAGACCTGGGTCCAAATTCTGAATGTAACTGAGTTTGGGAGCTCTGGTGCTGAACGCCCTTGTTGGTTCGAATCCACCAGCTGCTTCACGGGAGACAGATGAGCAATCTCCTCCCATGAGATTTACTGCCACTGACAACCCTCTGGAGGGTCATCTATGGGTCAGTTCCTACCTCAAGGCAATGAGTTTGAGTGAGATGTTCTTACAGCTTTATCTTAGTTTCCTCTGGCCAGCTGGTTTTTTTTTTTAGTTGGTTTTTTTTAAAAAAAATACATAATTTTAAAAGATTGTTTATTGTGGTTTAAAGAAGCCCTGGTGATAATTTTAAAAGATTGTTTATTGTGGTTTAAAGAAGCCCTGGTGGCATACTGTGGAATGTGTAGGGCTGCAAACTGGAAAGTCAGCAGTTTGATTTCTCCAATGTCTGTGCCGGGGAAAGATGAATGGTCTCTTCGCACACAGGTTTATAGCCTCGGAAAACTGAGTAGTGGAGGGTCGCTATGAGTCAGAATCTGCACTAAGGGAGGAGCAGAGGGGTGAGAATGGGTAGTGGAGTAATCGTAGGGTTGTAAAATTTGATGGGTAAAGGGAGGGGTGGGCAAAGGAAATAGGAAAGATCTGGTGTGAAAAACACTGTATATGAACTTTGTAAGCAAACCAGTATAAAATAAAAATGTTATTTTTTAAAAAGAATCTACACTAAGGCCGTGGGTATTGTGGTTTGAGTGAACTCTGAGAGAAAGTTGGTTTTCCACTCTCATGCATATATATTTTGGCTATAGTCACTGCAAGTAGGACACAAGGGAACTTGAGCGCTCCAGATTCATAAACTGTCATGCTTTGGGTGGGATTATTTCTACCTCTCTGGGTCTAGAGGAACGGGCTTATGCTTCAAGTATGGCCAGCCGTAGTACATAGTACCTAGGAAGATGATTTTCCTAATTCAATTTGGGCCAATTGGAAACCTTCCTCCCTGACTTCTGTCCTCAGGTAACTCCTAGTTTGAAAAAGTTGTTTTGATGTGCCATGGGTCTGCAGCCAATATCTCTGTCACATAACTCTTGAAAGACAGGGAGTGAGGTGGGAGTAAAGGAAGAGATATATGTATGGCAAGAGAGATGAATGATATCATGAGTCTCTGGATCTAGCCATACCTAAAACTTGACTCCACAGTTTTGGAACTTACATAATTACATTCGCTTCTCTGATTAGAATGAGTCTGAATTGGGATTTTGTTATTTGTTGCCAAGAGTCTTGACTTTTTTTGACAATTTCACTGTCAAAATTCCATGGGCATGCCACGGAGACTTAAAATCTAGTTGTTTTTGTTGTTATGTGCGCTTGAGTCACTGGTGACTCATAGCGACCCTATGTACAACAGCCCTAAACCCTCCTCTATCCTGTGCCAATGTTATTGTCTCTGACACACCTACCCCCAATACCCTAGTCACTGAATCAATCCACCTCATAGAGGGTCTTCCTCTCCTGCACTGTCCCTCCACCCTCCCAAGCATGAAGTCCTTCTCCAAGGACTGATCCCTCCTTGCAACATGTCCAAAGTATATCAGACAAAGCTTCAGAATCCTTGCCTCCATGGAGGAGCCTGGTTTAACCCTCTTTAGGATGAACCTGTTTGTTTTCTTAACAGTCTATGGTATATTCAATACTCTTCTCCAGCACCACAGCTGAAAGGCATCAATTCTGCTTCTATCCTCCCTAGTCATTGTCCAGCTCTCTGATGTATAACAAGTGATTGTAAAGACTGTGGCCTGTATCAGGTGCACATTAGTCTCCAGAGTGACACCATTGCTCTTCAGTACTTTGGAGAGGTCCTTAACAGCAAACTTTACCATCACAATGCATCTTGTAATTTCCTTGCTGCTGGTGCTAAGAGTGTTGACTGTGGAGCCCAGCAAACTAAAGCTGTGAACAATCTCAATCTCTTCACCATCCATCCTGATGCTGCCAAGTAGCCTCGTGGTGAGAATTTTTGTTTTCTTTTTTTAAATTTTTTTTTATTTTTGTGTGAGTGTACCATCAAATCAGATCTGACTGATACAGGAGGAGATTGTTCCTCCTTTTCCCGGCAGAGCATCTGGTGGATTCGAACCATCTGCCTCTGGAATTGTAGTTGCAGCTCCTTGCCACTAGGCCACCAGAGCTCCCCTTTGTTTTCTTGATAGTGAACCTCAATCCTTATTGAAGGCTGCAGTCTTTGATCTTTTGCAGCAAGAGCTTCAGATCCTCCTCAGTTTCAGCAAGAAGGGTTGTGTCATCTGCATAAGGCAGATTGTTGATGAATCTTCCTCTAATCCTGATGCCACACTTCTCATACAGCCCAGCCTCTGGATAATCTGTTCTGCATATAAGTTGAAAAGTTATGAAGATAGGACACATCTCTAGTGTATACCCTTCCCAATTTTGAATCATGCAGTGTTTCCTTGCTCTGTTCTGATGACTGCCTCCTGGTCCAAGTATAGGTTTCACATTAGCACAATCAAGTGTTTTGGAATTCCCATTCTTCTCAGTCAGCCACAGTTTGTTGTGAAACTCTAATAGAGCTACATTTTTGTAGAAAATCCCCTTAGACAGACTTCACAGCACCAATCCAATCTCTCTAGAACCTCATCAGTGTTTATTATTTGCTGCTCTGTTGAACGTTGCCATGGTTGCTAGGACGAGAAGATATATCATAGTTGTTTTGATTTGCATTACTGTGATAGCTAGAGATTTTGAACATTTCTTCACGTGTTTGCTTGCTATCTGAAAGTCTTCTTTGGTGAAGTGTCTATTCATATCCTGTGCTCATTCTATGATTGGGTTATTTACCTTTTTTCTTGTTGCAGCGTAATCAATAAATTTTAGATATGAGTCCCTTATCAGATATGTCATTACCAAATATTTTCCCCCAGTCTATGGCTTTTCTTTTTACCCTGTTCTAGAAGTTTTTTTTGATGTGCATAGGAATTTGACTTTTAGAAGGTATTCAGCTATTTTGTTCTCTCCTGGTTGTAGTTTTTTCAGGATGCTTGGAAGATTGTTCATATAGTGGATTAGGGTTTTTAGAGTTCTTCCAAGCTTTTGTCTAATAAAATTTATAGTATGTGGTTTTACACCCAAGTCTTTGATCCACTTTGAGTTGGTTTTTGTGGTGTGAGGTGTGTGGGTCTTGCTTGAGTTTTCTACAGTTTTTCAGTTTTGCCAGCAGCTTTTGTTAAAAAGGCTGTCATTTCACCATTTAACGAATTTAATCTCCTCATCAAAAATCAGTTGAGCATAGATAGATGAGCTGATTTCTGGGTTCTCAGTTCTATTCCATTGATCTATGTGTCTGTCACTGTAGCTGTACCACGCTGTCTTGGCCACCATTGCTGTGTAGTAGGATTTGATATCAGGAAGTGTGATTCCTTCTACCTCATTTCTCTTTTTCAGGAGTGCTTTACATAGTAGAATAAAAAGACTAGGTGATTTGGGGCACTCAGAGTTGGTGTGAGAAGGTGTGGGATGATGCCTCTCCCCAAAATGAGCACTGGGAGAAAGGCTGAACGTCTTGAGGTGGGCGGCCAAGGGGGAAGGGTGAATGCAAGACAAACTTAGGGGCTAAGAGGAACCAGTGTGTGGAAATGGGGAGCAGAGTCAGTGAGAGGTGTGTGAGGAGGGAGCTTTGAAGGGAAAGAGAAAGTCAAAGAATCAACTTTCCTTGCCTGCTGGTGTATTGTCTGCCAAACACTTCATATTTATCACCTCAGCCCTTTCACAATCACAAGACTGGAAGGGCAGGAAAGCACTTTATCACGTGAGGGCCAACAGCAATGAGAAATACCAAGGTCGCCCAGCTGGGTTCTGGCAGAGCTGGTTCACCCACACGCCCCAAAGTCTGAAGTCAAACTGATGAGGTAGCCAGGGCTCTGGATAGCCTTTCGGTGTCACCCATAAGACCTCCCTGAGGAGGAGAGAGAGGGGGAAGAAGGAAGTGGCCCTTGGGAATGGCTGGGGCCTGGGCTAAGTGCTTCCTGCTGCCTCTTGCGTCCTCCATGCACTTATTAGAGGCTCCACTCTGACTCCTCTCCCTCCTGCGTGTTTCTGGAACTTTCTGGACAGAAGGCAGGGAGGAGGACCCTGTGAACTGTTGCTTTTTCTCAAAGCCAGGGGTGGGATGGTATGGATTCTTGCCAGTTCATATACACTGTGTTTCACACTAGTCTACATTGTGTTTCTTTCTTTTTTAAATTTCTTTCCCTCTTTTTTCTTGTTGCGTACCATTGAATTGGATCCAACCAGCACAGGAGGAGATTGCCCCTCCTTCTCCAGTGGAGTGTCTGGTGGATTAGAACCGTGTGCTTTCTTGCCACCAGGCCACCAGAGCCTAGTGTTTCATACAGTCATTCTCATGTATTATTTTTGATAAAATTAATCACCATTGCACTTTGCCGATTACCCTGCCTTTTAACCTGAATCCTTCACATTTCCTCCCCCCCCAAACTGTGCCCCTACTCATTCTCATCACTCTGTTCCCCCCGCCTCTTCCCTCCTTGAGCTCCATATGCACGTCTTACTAGTTATCCTTCTATTCTTTTTTTTTTAATTTTATTTTTATTTTATTATGTGTGTGTGTGTGTGTGTGTACCGTCAAATCAGATCTGACTGGTACAGGAGGAGATTGCCCCTCCTTCCCCAGCAGAGCATCTGGTGAATTTGAACCATGCACCTCTGGGATTGCAGTGCAGCTTCTTGCCACTAGGCCACCAGAGCTCCCCATATCCTTCTATTCTTACAATAGTCTTATGCAGATTTGTCCTTATGAGACTCACTTAGTTTGCTCAGCATAATGCATTCCAGTCTCTCCCAGGTTATGAAGTATTTTTCAAAATCATTGCTCCTGAGTACTGCATCATATTCCATTGTGTGAATGTGCCACAATTTCTCAATCCATTCAGTTGTGGTTGGATTTTTGGGCTGTTTCTGTGTTCTTGTCATGTGAGCATGCTATGAACATTGATCTATAAATTATCCTCCAGATTTCTTGGCACAACTTGGTGAATGCCTGCAGGACAGCATCTGCTTGTTGAAATATGTCAATCAGTATGCTATCAGTTCCTGGGGCCTTGTTTTCTGCCAATTCTTTCAGAGCAGCTTGAACGTCTTTCTTCATCACCATGGGCTGTTGTCCATATGTTGTTTCATGAAATTCTTCTATATCAGCCAATTTCTTTTAGTACAATGACTCTGTATACTCCTTCCATTTTCTTTTAATACTTCCTGGATCATTTAATATTCTGCCCAAAGTATCCTTTCAACTCGAGCCTTGAATTTGTTCTTTAATTCTTCAGCTTAAGAAATACTGAGCAAGTTTGGCCCTTGTGATTTTCCGACTGCAGCTCTTTTCACATGTCATTAATAATAATTTACTTTGTCTTTCTGTGCTGCCCTTTGAAATCTTCTGTTCAGCTCCTAATTTCTTCCCTTTGCTTTGGCTTTTTGGCACTTAAGTAGAATATTCAGAGTCTCGTCTGACATCCTTCTTGATCTTTTCTTTCTTCTCTGTCTTTGTAATGACTTTTTTTGCAATCTTCTTGGATGGTATTCCTGATATCCTCCCACAGTTCAACTGGTTTTTACTCATTGGTGTTCAGTGCCTCAAACCTTTTCCTGAGATGGTTTTGGAATTTGAGTGGGATAGACTTAAGGTCAAATTCTGGTTCTTGTGGATTTGATTTAATTTTCTTTAACTTCATCTTGAACTTGTAAGAGGTTGTAATTTCCCCATTTGATAGGTTTTATTTCCTTGCTGAATTTCAGTTGAACATAGATAGATGGGTCCATTTCTGGGTTCTCGATTCTGTCCCAATTATCTATGTGCCTGTCATTGTATTAGTACCAAACTATTTTGGTTACTATTGCTGTGTAGTAGGTTTTGAGGTCGGGGAGTGCTATGTCTCCCACTTATTTTTGTTTTTCAGTAATGCTATGCTTATTTGGGGTCTCTTTCCTCTCCAAATAAACTTGACAATTTCCCTTTTGATCCCCTTGAAGAATGAATTTCGTATTTGTATTGAGATTTCATTGAATATGTAGATTGCTTTTAGTAGGATTGTCATTTTCACAATATTGAGTCTTTCTATCCATTAACAGGGAACATTTTTCCAGTTAGGTAGATTTTTTTTATTGTGTCTCGCAGAAATGTTCTGTAGTTTTCTTTGTACAAGTCTTTGTGTCTGTAGTTAGGTTCACTCCGAGTATCTATCTCAGTTTGTGGTTGGCTATTGTAAATGGTATTGCTTTCTTAGTTTTCTTCTCTGTGTTTTCTTTGTTATTGTAAAGGAATCCCACGGATTTTTTTTTAATATTGATCTTGTACTGATCCTGCAACCCTACTCAAATGTTCCAATGGTTCTAACAGTTTTTTGGTTGAGTTCTTGGGTTTTCTGTGTACACTATCATATCATCTGCATATAGCAATAGTTTAACCATCTCTTTGCGATCGAAATGACTTTTATTTCCTTCTCTTGTCATATTGCCCTAGCAAGTACTTCCAATACAATATTGAATAGAAGTGGTGATAGTGGGCATCCTTCTCTGGTCCCTGTTTCACAAGGAAAGTAGTTTTAGTCTTTCTCCATTGAGAGTGATATTGGCTCTTGGTTTTACATACATATTTTTCACTATGTTGAGAAAATTGCTTTCTATTCCAATTTTGCTGAGTGTCTTAATCATGAAAGGGTGTTGGATTTAACAGATGCCTTTTCTGTATTACTTGCTAAGATCATATGGTTCTTGTTATTTGCTTTGTTAATGTGGTCAATTACATTGATTGTTTTCCTTATGTTGAACCATACTTTCATACCTCTTATCAATCCTACTTGGTCATGATGAATTATTTTTTTATGTGTTTTTGGATTCTATTAGCTAGGATTTTGTTAAGGATTTTTTTTTAATCTATGCTCATTAGAGACATTGGCCTGTAGTTTTCTTTTCTGATAATATCTTTGCCTGGTTTTGGTGTTAGGGTTGTGCTTGCTTCACAGAATGTCTCTGGGAGTGTTGCTTCATTTTCTCTTTTTAATTTTTTTTTAAATAATTTAAATAGACTTGGCGCTAAATCTTCTCTGAAACTTTGATAGTGTTCTCTGCCTGTCTGTGTCAATCTGGGTAGGGCATGCGTTTCATGAAATTTATACATTTACTCTAGGTTTTAAAATTTATCAGCGCCATAATATTCTGATATTATAGATTTAATTTCCTCTGGTTCTGCTGTGATGTCACCTTTATAATTAATTAATTAATGTCTTCTTTTCTCCTTTTGTTAAGTTTGCCAATGGTATATCAATTTTATTGACTTGAAAAACCAGCTCCTGGTTTTGTTGATGCTTTCAATTTTTTTTTGTTTGTTTTCTATCTTGTTGATTTCAGCTCTTGTTCTTGTAATTTCCTTTCGTCTTGAGGCAGTGGGGTTAGGCAATGAGATGAGGTATTGTTCTTTTTCTATTTGATGAAGCTGTTCAGTTAGATCATTAATTTTACTTCTTTTTTTCATTTTTTATGTGTGTGCCTATTGCTATAAACTGGCCCCTGAGGACTGCCTTAGCTACATCCCAGAGGTTTTGGTATGTTGTATATTCATTATATTTGTTTCTAGAACATTTTAAATTTCATTTGTTATTTCTTCTATAACCCAGTCATGCTCTAGCAGGGTGTTATTTAGCTGAGGAAGACCATTTCACCATTACATGCTTTCAGAATGTTCTTGGCTGGGAACACCTGAATGTGGGTGCATTGAACCACACCCTGCAGCCTCCAGTGGCCAGTGCTGCCAGGGTCAACAATTGCAAAGACCATCCCATTTTCAGCTCTTATCACCTCTTTAACAACAACAAATTAGACACCTCAACTGTGCCCTGGGACAGACACCAATGACAGCACTAGGAGACAGAAAGGCCAGCAGGCCTGAAGATAACCCTAGTAAAGATGCCAGTATGCCAAGCACGTGCTGGAGGGCTGTGGCTCAGCAGAAGGTCTCGGCTGTGTGGCTTTTATGTTTACAGGCAGTTCTGTTTCAGAAAAGCAAGGTCCACACAGGCTTCGCTGCGTTTCCTCGCTCATCTGCAGTGAACAATTTCACAGACCTTTATTTCCCTAATCCACCTTAGTCCAGCGGCTCTGCTGCAATCTCTTTGTCATCACAGTAATACTGAGGGACGAGTGTGTCCGGACATGAGGTACACTGGCTGGGATCAAATGCTGGTCACTCTTGCTGGGAGGTGAGAATTCTAGCACTGAGACACAAGTAGCCCCATAAATGAGTAGGTGATAAATGAGTAGGTGATAAATGAGTAGGGGGATAAGGTAGGGAAGAGATGCGTAGAAAGTATGTAGAGGATGTTGAGATTTTAGAGAAGAATGCCAAGGAGGACCTATTTTAAAAGCAGCATGAAGACCAGCCTGCAGGAAGTGTGTGTGTGTGTGTGTGTGTGTGTGTGTGTGTGTGTGGTGAGCCTCGTGAATCTGTGTAGAAGAGCACCCCTGACTGGAACTGCAGGGGACAAAGGCACTAACACGTGGTACACCTGGTTACTGTAGGGACGCCAGCCTAGAGTAATGGTGAGTGAGGAGGAGGCATGCTTGGAAGTAGGCTGGAGGTGACAGGGAGCCAGACCCACATACTCTCTCTTTCTCTCACACACACTCCGCTGCAGTGAGGGCTCATCAGAGAAGTGACAAGTCCTGTCTTGGGTTCTAACAGGGCCATTTTGCTGTTCTGTTGAAAAGACACTATAGGGACCAGGGCCAGAGCTGGGGCATGGGATGGGAGGCCATGGAAGCGAGCCAGGTGAGCGGCAGGCACTTGATCTGTTTGCTCTCCAGTTTACTCCTAGTACAGTGCCAGCCTTCCAGCACCGAGGAGGTACTCAGCAGTGTTTGTGGAATCATGCACAGTTTCACTCAGTCATTCACTCACCCATTGGGCTGCCCGGACAGAACTCATTCACTGCTGACCTTCCATTGAGTTTCCAAGGCTGTAGCTTGAATGAGAGGAGATGAACAGCCTATCTTTGTCTTGTGGAGTCAATGACGAAATCAAACTGATCAAACTGTGCATTTTTTCAAATTATTTTATTACTTTTTTCTGTGTGTACTGTCAAATAGAATCTGACTGGTACAGGAGGAGATTGCCCCTCCTTCTCCAGCAGAGCATCTGGTGGGTTTGAACCACATGCCTCTGGGATTGCAGTGCAGCTTCTTGCCACTAGAGCTCCCTCAAACTGTGCATTTTGAAGTAGATTTTGGTTTAGCAGCTCAATTCCCTACTGATGACACCACCAGAGTTCCCTCCTGAATGAATTGTTGTTTGTCATCGAGTTGAAATCAACTCAAAGCTGACCTTACAGAAGATTTTCAGAGCAGGGGAGAGACTGTTGATCTTCTTCCTTTGGAACAGCTGGTGGATTTGAACCACTTGCCTCTGGGTTGGCAACACAACTTCTTACCCGCTAGGCCACCAGAGCTCCCTATGAATTAGTGGTGTCCTGCACTAATGCCGGGTATCCTGATTGGATAGGTTTCTAGCACAACCACCCACTCTAAGGGGCAGGAGGCACCGTTGGCCTTTTGTGTTATTTAGGAGTGCATTTGGCTGCAAGGAAAAGAGACCTGACCAAGAATAGCTTAAACCAAGAGAGATTTATTTTTATTTACAAAAATCAGGGAGGAGGATGGATGCTGGCATTGGTTTGGCAATTCAGTCGACATCTGTGATTCTCTTGGCCTTTCCCAATGGTAGCAAGATGACTACTATGGCTCCAGGCGTCAGATCCTCACAATCAAGGCAGAAAGAAGAGAGGGGCATAAAGGTGTTGCTGTCCATATCTTACCCTTTGTCAGAAAAGCATAAGCTTCCCCAGAGGCCCCTGTAGACGTCCTCTTAAATGTCATTGGCCACATATGATCACATGATCACCCCACATGCAAAAGAAGCTGGGAAATCGAGAATCTGGATTTCTAGTCTCTCCTGCAGAAGGTGGCTGGAGAGGAGTTGGGACTGACCAATGGGGAATGAACCAAGGATGACAAGGAGCTCGGGGTCCCTTCTGCTTTAGGGCCTTCATCTCTACCCCCTGAAGGAGTGCCTCTGGAGACCCTCAGGTGAGGTCCCAGGCACCACCTGGAGAGTCTTCGTCCATCCTGGACACTCAATTTTGCCTCATGACTTAGCAACACATACACCCCCTGTGGATGACTTCTTCAGGGAAGTGGTAGTCTTTACGTAAGGAACATGCAGTTTTAGCATTACCCTCACCTGGCTGGCATTTAAAGCAGCTTTATCACATGCTCACCAAGACAGTGACACTAGAAGCCTTTTAGAACTTGACTTACACACATACACACACACACACACACATCCCACTTCTATATTTATACCTCTGCGCTGGTGCCTCCCATGAGAAAAGCACAGCTTACCCTGTCCCCCTCATCACCCTCTTTAGGGATAAGACTAGAGGACCCCTTCTTCCTTCAGGTCCCTGCTCTGGTTCTAAGGGTGACAGTGTCCCAGTGGGACTCCTGGTAGACTGGGAGGTGACAGGAGAGGCTTGTCACACTTTGCTGGCTGGTTTACAAAATCAGGGAAGGGCTTTGACTCCTCAGAGGAAAAGAAATAGGCCTGACTGATTCTCAAAGTCTTTAAAAATGGAGCAAAAGGTTAAAATATCCAGTCTCATCTGGGAAAGGAATTTTGAGGAAGAACAGAAGGATTCTGGTGTAGGAACTAGAAACCAAGGGGAGGGGAGGGCTGAGGCACAGGCTGGGGATGGGGGCGGGGGACGTGAAGTTGGTGATGGGTTTGTTGAAGCCACAGTTGCTACTTTCAGAAGCCCATCAGAAACCATTGCATATTCATTCTTTAAGAGGCTCTAGGAGTAGGTTTTAAAAATTCTTTTTGTTTTTGGCTAGGATTGTATCATGACAATGTGGTCACCCCATTAAGGAACACAGATTGGCAATAATAGGAACATTTCTGGTGAAAACACAATCACACCATCCTCACAATTTGCTCAGGAACGGGCTTTCAGGTCTGGGGTCCTTGGGGCCACAGAGGCGAGGTGGGACAGCATATGTCTGAGGGTGAGATGTTTAGGGTGGGTACGTTCAGGGGCATGGTTTCTCATAGTTACACCCCTCCTGGGCACCCCAGCCTTGCTTCTAAGTGAACTCTTCAAACCAGAAGCCTGGAGCATTACCTGGGAGCTTGCTACACACCCCGAACTACTCTCTGACTCCTGAGCCACAAGAATGTTCCAGATGCTCTAAACTTCTGGGAGGCGGAGTGGCGCAGCCCTGACCAGCTGGGGTGACAAGGAGGTTGCAGAGAACAGAAAATGAGAGCCCGGGGTGGGAAGGCCCAGGCAGCAAGATATCAGTCAGGAAGAAAAAAAAAAAATTACTGCCAGGCTTAGAGATCCCTTTAGGGAGAGGGGTGCCTCGCTGGATGTTTCCGGGGCAGCAGCATCTTGGAGCAGGAGCAGGGCAGGTGCAGAGGAGAAACCTAGGTGATGCGGGTCCCTGGCCTCTCAGGGAGGACCAGGCCCACTGGGTGATTCGTTTCTACAGGACAAGCGCAAATACTGAAGATGTCTCAGGGCCAGGGGGGCTGCGGGGTGCAGGAGGGCCACAGGCGAGTGTGGGCCCTGGCCGGCTCTACAGCACCCTCTCCTCACTTGTCAGAGTGGCAATCCGCCGCAGGTTTTCCCTGACTTTGATGAATTCAGGGGCGTGATCCTCCTCCTTTTCCGGTTGTTTTTCCAGCTGAAGGGGAGAGAAACAAAAGTGTGAAGTGGGTGGGACAGGGTTGTGTGGGGTTTCTTATCTCAAAAGCCATAGAGTTTAGAGAAAGGATTCTTTTCTCAATGAAAAAACAGCCAAGGTTTGCTTTGCTGCCAGTCCGGGGAGGCGGGGACAGTAGTGACCAAGTTCTTCCTGTGAGGCCAGTTCACATTGTTTACTTCACTAGATGGGACTCAGATCTCCCACCTCTTGCAAGGGAATGTCACTCCGCTGTCAGGGTAGCTGGGAGACGGATTCGGGATCAGCCTGCAGCACACTGGGCTGGTGAGGGAGCAGAGGTTCAGAGACGGGAAGCCACTTGCCCAAAACCACACAACAAAGTGAGTGGCAGAGTACAGACTGGGGCTGTGGTAGACCAGGACTCCTGCTGTCCAACCTCCTCCCTTCCTTTCAGCTGTGGCCACATGCAGAGTTCTTCCCTGGGCCAGGAGACAACCAGGGGGTCTTGCGGGAGACAGGCTGGGGGCTGGGACACCTCACACCCACCTGGTTCAGCCTCTGCTGCCGCCTCAGCAGCTCCTGCTCGAAGGGACACTGCAGCCGCTTGGCCTCCAGCTCCTCCTTTTTCTTCTTGATGAGCTGGTTCCGGCGGCGGTGCTCCAGGACCCGCTGCAGTTCTGGCTTGCTGTCCAGGCCCAGACCCCTGGAGTGGGAGTGGGCGCAGCTCTTGTCAGCAGATCCCCTTAATGTCCTCCTGCCCCCCAATCTTAGGGCTGCCTTGTAGTGACACCAACGCACACTGTTATCTCACACCACCATCCCAGCAACCATCACTTCCAGGGGAGAAGGAAGGTGCCCAGGCCTTATAGCACAGCTACTGAAGGCGCAGAGCAGGGACTTGAACCCGGGCCTGTCAGGCTGCTTTATTTCTGGTGATTTTTTTTTCTTCTTTAGAATAAATGTCTGGAGTGGGATTGCTGGGCTCAGCTCTTAAACTATTTTGGATACATTTCTCTATTTCCTTGCTAGAAAGGAACTGCTACCCAGTTCATACTCTCTCAAGCGATTATCAGATGACTGCTCCCTGCCACCAGCTAACTTGGCATATGTTAGGATCTCCTGGCAAGAAAGAAGAATATCTTGTTTGTACTTGTGTTTCTTTGATCATCACTCTCACAGAACAGCCTCTGGTAAAGTATTCATCATCCCTTCTCCTTTTGTGACCTAACTATGCTTTGCTTTATGGTTTTGGAGGGAATGACATATATCAATTCGTGTGTGTTTTGTCCACACAGGCTTTTTATTTTGATTTGACATTAAAAAGCACGACTCTAAAAGACAACCGGAGAAAATGCTGATGCTATACCGCTAGTGGAAAGGAAAGCAGAAACAGGATCTGAGATGGAAACTGCTGGAAGGTTTGTCACGCAGGTGAAAAGAATGAAAATTACAACCAGCTCCAATTCCAGAGTTAGCCAGCAGAGAGCGCTGCGGAGCACTGTCATCTTCATGCCAGCTCTTGTGGGCAGTGCCTAACCAGCCACTCTCCACGCCTCACCCTCCTCTAGAGGCATCCCTACCCTGCCACGGCTTACATGTCCCTCTATATGCTTCTTTCCCCCCTTCTTAAGATATTTTGATAGTTTGACTTAAATTACTGTTTTATTATATGTGTATGTATCCACAGTCAACACTCTCGGTAACAGCAGCCAGGAAATCAAGAGACGAATTGCAATGGGAAAGTCAGCTGTGAGTGACCTCTCAAGAGTACTGAAAAACAACGACGTCAGGCTGGACACTAAGGTGCACCTGATCCAGGCTATAGTCTTCGCAATTACTTGCTATGCATCAAAGAACTGGACAGTGAATAGGGATGATGGAAGGAGAATTGATGTCTTTGAGCTGTGGTGCTGGAGAAGAGTGTTGAATATACCATGGACTGCTTGGAGAACAAACAGGTTTGTCCTGGAGAAGGTGAAGCCAGAATGCCCCTTGGAGTCAAGGATTCTGAAGCTTTGTCTGACATACTTTGGGCATGTTGCAAGGAGGGACTGATCCTTGGAGAGGGACATCATGTTTGGCAGAGTGGAGGGACAGCAAAGGAGAGGAAGACCCTCGATGAGGTGGATTGATTCTGGGACTGGAGTGATAGGAATGCGTGTGTTTGAGATGGTGAGGTTGGCACAGGATAGAACGGCGTTTAGAGCTCTTGTACATAGGGTTGCTATGAGTCGCAAGCGACTCAATGGCACAAAACAACAACAACAACATGTATACATGTATGTATGTGTGGCCTTTGAGTTGTGATTTTGGAGACAAGTACTGAATATCCCATGCACTGCCAAGAGAACAAGTCTGTCTTGGAGAAAGTGTGACCAGGGTGCTCTTTGAAGCAAGGACAGTGGAGCTTTGTCTCACATATTTTGGGTATGTTGTTAGTCTTTGCAGAAGGACATCATATTGGAGGGTCAGCGTGGATGGGTTGACATGGTGACTGTAACAGTGAGCTCATGCACATTGGAGATGATGAGGCTGGCACAGGAGAAGGCCAGGTGCAGTAATGTTGTTCACAGGGCTGTTATGAATCGCAGTCAAATCAGTGTAGAACAACATATGCCTTCTGAGTCCACGTTTCTCAACAGACCCTCAGGGCATGCCCCTAGAGAAGCTGTCTCATTCCAAGTACTCACAGTCTACTTTTAGAATTGCACCCCTCTCCCCAAGTACTGGTCATACCTTATGTCTTTCAGTGGTCATGCCTCCCTCTCGGCCCCGCCTCACAGTCCACCTTGTGTACATACCTCCCAATCAGCACCCCAGAGACACGGAGATAAGTGTGCCTCCTGTCCATTCGCACACACTGTTCCGTCCTCTGGCGACTGGCCTCCCCCTGCCACCCCCTGTCCCCCTCCTGATCCCTACCTGACTGACTCATGCCACCTTCCAGCCTTAACTGAGGCATCACCCCACCCACGTGCCTCCCCTGGGGCCACAGTCCCATTTAGATGCCATCAAAGCATCTTTTAGTTATGGCTCTGTTCCCTCTATAAGGATAGGAGCTGGGCTCCACTTTTTCTTGCAATTCCCAGCCAGAACACAGGCACATAGTAGGTGTTCAGGTAGTGTACATGGAGGACAGGCATTAAGTAGGGGGTGGTGAGTGGGAGATGAGTGGGAGAGCATGCTTTCTGGGGCACTCTGTTCCCCAAAGGCCCCCTGAGGACTGGACCTCCAGTCTACACAACGGAGCACCCAAGCATCTTCAGCTACCAGGGCTGCCTTCTATTGAGGGGTGCCTCCTGGAACCCCAGCAGGGCTGAGGAGAGGCTGGCCAGGCGCCCCCCCGCCCCATTCCCCCGCCCAGGCTCAGGCTCCACCCACCTCCTATGGTTCATGAGCAGCTCTCGGTGCAGCTCCTGGTGGCTCCGGGACGCCTTCACCGGGTTCAGAAGCTTCTTGGGCTTGATGAGCTCAGGGTTCCACTCCCTGTACTCCGGCCGGGCCATCAGGCCCCCGATGTCCGCCCGCTCTCTCTGGATCTCCGAGTACATGGAGGCTGTGGTGACATGAAGGCAGAGGTGGGGTGGTCAGAGCTGGACTCAGAATGTCCTGCCTGTTCCTATGGGGCTCTGCTACCGACAGAATTCCTGAGCCTTGGTTTCCTCATCTGTAAAATGGAAACGAGAATTGAATCTATGTAACGATTGTGAATAATACTGTAAAATGTTTGGAGTGGCCTAGTGGATAAGGTGTAGTGCAGTGTCAACTCATAGGTAGGCAGTTCAAATCTACTAGCTGTCTGTGGGGAAAAGGTGGGCAGTCTATTCCTGGGCAGTTTCTGACTTCTGAAAACCAGTGGGAGGGTCAGTGATGAGCCGGTTCTGACTGGATGTGAATGAGTTGTTGTTTTGTTGTATAGAGGTAAAGTGATGCTAGATCACAGAATATGGGTTGATTTATGTATACAGTTTGAGTCTACTTTTTCAAATAAATATTTCCCTCTACGTATTGGAAACAGGCGTGGCATTCACTTCCTAAACAACTTTCCTCTGGAAACTCTATGAACCTTGATTAATATCAATAGTTGTAGAGGGGTTTCAGGCCTTTTGTTCATAGGGTTGCTATGAGTCGTGCTCGACTTGAAGGCAATCAACAACAACAACATACTAGAAAAGAATTAGAAGTGGAGTAAGGCAGTGGTTAAGTGCTGGGCTGATAATAGAAAAGTCAGTGGTTTGAATCCACCAATCATTTGACGGAATAGAAAGCTGTGACCATCTGCTTTCATAATAACTACAACCTAATTTACAGAAACTCTGTCCTATAAGGTCACTATGCTTTGCAGTCCACTTGAGGGCAATGGGTTTGGTTCTGAATACAAGAAATTATGTTCAAGTTTCAGTTTTAAAAATGAGCTTATTGAGAAAAAGAAGAACGATGTGGACTTGTTAAGGAAAATATGAATCAATGCAGTGATAAGGAGAAGGAATCCTTCTTTGTTATCTAGCTCTTCTATCCATAATTCCAATTCCCTCATTGAAGTCTCTGGCTTCTCCCCGATCAAAGAGACGAGAGTCTCTAATTACAAAAGGATGGTTGCCATCTTTCATGCAGATGTCTGGCTGCTTCTCAATGACCTCACTTCCGCCATAGCAGCTTGAAATCTGCCAAGTTTCCTGAAATTCAGGCAGAAATGTTCCTTCCTTTCCAAGCTGTCTCTAAATGCCCTTGAAATGCCCAATGAATAAGAACACTGTTGTTATTTTGGTCAGGTGCCATTGAATAAACTATGACTCATAATGGCCCGATGAACAGATCAGAACTTTGTCCCACAGCCCATGCTCAAGCCTGGTGTTGCAGGCACTGGGTTGATCCCTCACTGAGGGTCTTCCTCTTGTTCCCTGATCCTTTACCTTCTGCAGCATGATGTCTCTTTCTAAGGATGGGGCCCTCCTGACAATACACCCAAAGTATATGAGACAGTTCACCTTCCTGGCCTTTAAGGGACACCCTGGTCACACTTTCTCCAAGACAGATTTGTTTGTTCTTTTGGCGGTTCCTGGTATAGTCAATATTCTCTGCCAATACCACAATTCAAAGGCATCAATTGAGAAAGAGTAAGAGTGAGAGAAAAAGTCTTTTTGAAAGAAAGATAGTCTCAAGCAGGTAGATGCAATTTAGCGGCTTCTAGTAATTACCATGACAACACAGGCATTGGCTCTGGCCCTTTTTTGAGTCCAGCTTGCCTGAGGCTGAGTCCCTCCAATGCTTCAGGTCCTAGCAATGCCTGCAATGCACTGTTGTTGTTGTTATGTGCCATCGAGTTGCTTACGACTCATAGCGACACTATGTACAACAGCCCTAAACCCTGCTCTATCCTGTACCAATTGCACTGCCTCTGACACACCCATCCCAATTACCCCAGTCACTGAATCAATCCACCTCATAGAGGGTCATCCCCTCCTACACCGTCCCTCCACCCTCCCAAGCATGATGTCCCTCTCCAAGGACCTGTTCCTCCTTACAACATGCCCAAAGTATGTCAGATGAAGCCCCAGAATCCTTGCCTCCAAGGAGCAGCCTGGTTTAACCCTCTCCAGGATGAATCTGTTTGTTTTCTTAGCAGTCCATAGTACACTCAATACTCTTTTCCAGCACCACAGCTCAAAGGCATCAATTCTCCTTCTATCGTCCTTGGTCATTGTCTAACTCTCTGACGCATAACAAGTGATTGCAAAGACCACAGCCTGTATCAGACGCACCTTAGTCTCCAGAGTGCTTTGCACTAGGTACACAATAAATATTTGTTGTTAATTGATAATAGAGGCCTTGTGGTTTTACAGAAGAGGAAACCAAGACTATATAAATCTCCTCTTTGTTTTAGTTTTCTTTTTAGATGTAGGCATATTCTTATTTAGCAGCACCTGGAGGTTGCAAATGTTTAATATGCCCAGCAGCTAAGTGAAAGGTTAGACTTTCAAGTCCATTCAGAGGTATTTCAGAAGAAAGCCTTGTAAATTTACTTCCCCAAGCTCAGTAATTAAAAATCCTATGGAGTAGTCAGGGATCTCTCCTAAATACTGAAGAGCAATGATGTCAGTCTGAAGACTAAAGTGCGCCTGATTTCTAGTCATTTGCTATGTATCTGAGAGATAGACAACAGTTAAGGATGACAGAAGAATTATTGATGCCTTTGAGTTGTGGAGTTGGAGAAGAGTACTGAATATCCCATGGACTACCCAAAGAACAGTCAGGTATCGTTTGGAAAAGGTGCAGCCAGAGTTCTCCTTGGAGGCAAAGATGGAAGCTTCATCTCACACTCCGGGCATGTTGCTAGGAGAGGCTATCCAACAACAGCAACACGGAGCACAGTTCTATTCCAAAACACAAGGGGCTGTCACATGCTGGAATTGCCTCAATGTTGACTGAAGAACAAAGTCAAACGTGCTTTCCTTAGTTGATGAGATGGAGGTGTCTAGAAGACAATGAAGTAGAACACACTGATTAAAACTGGAGTGCCAAGATACTATTTTTGGTTTTGCTTTAATTTTTTTTACTGCTTGCTTTCATTACCAACTTGAAAAAAACCACACTGCAAGCCCCCAAAATGTAAACTCACTTGCTGTTGTGTCAGAACCCACTCATAGCTGACCCTTTACTGGATGTCTGAGACTGTGAATCTAATGGGAGGAGAATGGCCATCTTTCTCCAGAGGAACTGCAGGGGGATTTGAACTGGCAGAGAGGCATGTCCTTAGGGTGGGCAATGCAGCCCTTATACAAGAACCCACCTGAGCATTCATTACTAAGTCCTAGCAATTAATATTTTTTAAAGAAAATTTTTATTTTATACTGATTTACTTACAAAGTTTGTATACATCGTTTTTCACACGGATCTTTCCCATTTCCTTTACTCACCCATCCCATCACCCATCAAATGGTGAGACCCTATGATTACCCCTCTACCCATCCTCACCCTTCTGCTCCTCCCCTTTCCCCCTTAGATCCCCATACGTGTTTTACTAGTTATCTTTCTATTTCTACAATAATGGTTATATACAGTACTTGTCCTTATGGGACTAAGTTAGTTCACTTAATCGCAAGAACATGGAAACAGCCCCAACGTCCAACTACAAGAAAATGGATTGAGACATTAAAGTCCTATAAATTCTTTTTTATTTTATTAGAGTGTGTGTGTGTGTGTGTGTGTGTGTGTGTGCGCGCGCGCGCTGTCAAATTGTATCTGACTGGTACAGGAGGCTCTTGCCCCTCTTTCTCCAGCAGAGAATCTGGTGGATTCGAACCACATACCTCTGCGACTGCAGTGCAGCTCCTTGCCACTAGGCTACCAGGGCTTCCTTAGTCCTATCAATTCTTATCTGAGTAATTCTCAGCTACACTCTTCTTTCCTTTAACCTCAGCTCTCATCCTAGCCAGGCCATCATCACCTCACATTTAAAGAACTGTCACAGCTCCTTGCCTATTCACCCCATCACAGATTTCTTTATGCTCCCAACCCATCCTTCCAGAGCGACACAGTTTTCACAAGTCATACAGTCTTTGAATAAATTCCATATGGTAGTAGATGCAAGGATTCCTGGTGGTAGCAGGTCGAGAACTGGGCTGCTAAACTGGTTCTGCACTGCTAGCTGCTCCATGGAGAGATAGACGTGGCAGTCTGCTTCAGTAAGACATAAGATTAAAGGCTTTGGAAAGCCCCTGGGCAGCTCTCTGTGCTACAGGGCACTATGAGACAGACTGACTTGATGGCAGAGGCTGTGTGGTTCAGTGGTAGCACTTGGCTGGTAACCAGAAGTCAGACCCTCGCCCACCAGCAGCTGTGCAGGAGAAAGATGTGATACTCTGCTTCTGTAAGGACCCACAGCCATGGAAAGACTTTGGGGGCAGGATGACTATGTCCTGCAGGGCTGCTGTGAGTCAGAATCAATTTGATGACAAGAGAGTTTTGGTGACAGACTCTGGGTACTTGGAGGTAAACGAAACACGCTGGGCTCCCTCCCTCCCAGCCTTGATACTTGACTAGCGAGGCCGACCAGGAACAGGCACACAAACCCATCAAAACAAGCAGTTACAAATGGTGACAAATGTTAGGAAGGAAGCAAGTGGGTGGTGGCAGAGCAGAGCAGGAGGCGCCACCATCAGCAAGCTAGGGGCGGGGAGATGGCTCTCCGTGGAGGTGACATTTAATGTAAGATCTGACAGTGGAGAAGGAGCAGAAGGGAAGCTGTGGAGGGCAGAGGAACAGCACGCATGACTCATGCACTTTGAACAAGCTTGGTCTGTTCAGGGGACACAGAAGCACAGTGTGGCCGGAGGAGTGTGAGCCACAGGAAGAGGATTTGGAGTGGCAGGGATGGTGGGACGGGTTTAAGCCCAGAGGGAGATGCTTTATGAGTTGAGATATATATATAAAACGTATGGGTTCACGTATTGTGATTTGATTTTGAAAAGGTCATTAGAGCAGCTCTGTGGAGGAAAAACTATCAGCAGGTTTGAGGGCACTCTTTATGTGGCTTTAGTTCCTTCTACTTCACCGGATGTCTGTCTGTAACAGTGGTCAAAGCATTTGGCTGCTGACTAAGAGGTTGGTGGTTCAAGTCCACCAGTGGCTCTGCAGGAGGATGAAGCAGTCTGTAAAGATTGATAGCCTTAGAAAGCTAAAATCAGTTATGCTCTGTCTCACTGACTCAAAAAGGACACAATGCTAAACAACAACAACGAAACAAAAAAGAGCTAGGAGCACACCTTTGAGGCAGGGCTGGATGCTGACTGGATTTGGGGTCCAATCAGTCTGCATCAGGACCTACAGAGTTTACAGGACCCAGTGCAAAATGAAAACACAGGGTTCATTGTTTCAAAGTTAAGGATTGATTTCAAGACACAGACAGCAGAGCATTAAACCAAGAATGGTTTCTTCTGTGTGCAGGACTTCCCGGGCTGGGCGGTACTGCCGTGTGGAGCCTGGACCCAGGGCAGCCTGGCCGACTGATCAGGTGCAGTTTCTCAGCCAAGCCACCACCCGCCACAGCCATCAAGCCAATCCTGACGAATACTGACTCTCCATTGCGGTTCGGCGGCTGTAAATCATAATGTTAGGACACTGCTCATCTCCCTCCTGCAGACACTGGTGGATTTGAACTTCAGAGATGCACAGTCTTTGAGGTGACAGTGCAAATTGCTTACAAACTGCAGCCCCAGAGCTTCCCTATAAACCATGTCCCTAGAGCTCCCCTCCAGACTGCACCCCCAGGACTCCCCTACAGTCTACACCTCCCAAACTCCCCTACAGACTATACCCCTAGAGCTCCCCTGTCCTAAGGGATCCCTGTGAACTGCGATTGACTCTGGTTGGGCTTGGTCCATCTGTTCTGATACACAGCTGGCTACCTATTTATGTGTGGACAACTTTGCAAGGGTCTGGAAACAGAGGCTGTTCAACAAGGGGGAAGTAGACCTAGGAAACCCAGGGTCTCCTCCTCAGGTGGGCAGAGGTCAGGGGTTGGTTCCCAGTGTAGTTTTGGCCAGGGCTCTGAGGGAGCAGATGTATCCTGAGACCCAAGAGTCGCGCATCCAGGAAATGGGTGCGATGGGACAGAGAGGTGAGGTGAGCATCAGGCAGGGGATCTTTGAAAAAGACATATTAACACCCAGAGAAAGAGCTGAGGGAGGAGAGCGGTGTGATTACAGAACACCAGGTGCCTAGAGAATATTCTCTTCTGGTTGTCAGAAAAATGCAACCTGTGCATCTCAGCCTGGACTGCACGTTGGAGTCTTTAGAGGAAGCTTCATAAAGGCTGATGTCTTACGGAGCTTTTTGGTAGCCTAGTGGTAAGGAGTTGTACTGGCAATCCAAAGGCACGTGGTTCAAATCCACCAGCTGCTCTGAGGGAAACTTAACTGCTTCTAAACAACAACAGATTCCACCCCAGGAACTCTGATTCTCTGCAAAGCTTCTCAGATGATACCAACTAAATTTGAATCCCAGGGGGTTTTTCTTTTTTTTAATCAACACACCTTGGGTTGGGTGATTTTGGTTGGCTGTGGATGGCTGGTTATTGCAAGTAGATCTGTTTTAGGGCCCGGTTCTAGCTTCTCAGATGATACCAACTAAATTTGAATCCCAGGGGGTTTTTCTTTTTTTAAATCAACACACCTTGGGTTGGGTGATTTTGGTTGGCTGTGGATGGCTGGTTATTGCAAGTAGATCTGTTTTAGGGCCCGGTTCTAAGCGCCTCTGTGTCTGCTAATCACAATACTATGAAGATGAGGTGACCCGGATTGGAATGTGTGGGGTCCCAGGTAGAGGCAAATACTAGGTGACAGCTGATGGAATGTCTTGAGTGACACGATGACAAGTCATTCCCGTGTAAACATTGAGACTGAGGGAGGGACTGGACTGGTCTTTCAGGTTGAAGGCGGACTTTGCTTCAGCCCTGGTCCTGCTGATGAACCAGGGGCTGTGACTCTTCCCTGGACGTCAGCTCCATGCTGGTTGAAGCTCAGTCAAAAGGATCATTAACTGTTTACCAGGTTGCAAATATTAGAAGGCAGCTTTACGGAGCCTCGCCCCTCAGGTTCAAAAAAGCAATGGGGCCAGAGAGAAGGAAGTGGCACTAATGGAGACTTCGGGTCTCACCTCATTCTAAGAATTGCCATGGAACCCCAAGTTGACTTATGCCTTTCTGTACCCCGTTTCCCTCTCGCCTTTCCTAGTGGTTCCAGTTCTATCTTTGATGGCATCGATGATTACAAATGACCCCTGGAATGGTACAGCAAAATGATTAAAGCAGAAGTTTCAAAGAAGAATGGGCTTGAATCACGGCAGCACATTCATAGTTGTGTGACCTGTGGCAAGTAGCTTACCCGCTCTGAGCCCCTGTACAGTAGAGATACCAGCAGTAGTCACTCTTGGTGCTGCGTGAAATGGGGAGATGGATAAATGTGTACGGTGTTCTTAGTTCAGCATCTCTCAGGGTGACTCAACAGGGACAAACTGTAATTCTCACTGTCTCCTGGGGACCTGGTGTTGAACACAAATAACACAGGGCTTCCTGCTCACCTTGACCTGGATCGCTGGCAGGTAACTGTCCTGGAAGGCAGCCAACATTATGATTTTAGTATCCCATTTGGTAGATGAGAAAACTGAGGCGGAGGGGGTAAAGCTACTCATTCTAGGATACAGAGACAAAAGAGCAAAGCGAGAACCTCGAGTCTCAAGTCCAGTGATCTTTCCATCACTCCTCTGGCTTCCAGAGGCAAAGTGTCTTCCAGCTGGCAATGCAAGCCCACACTCCTTCACTCTCTCTGGATACGTAAGAAATCCCAATGAAGAAGATGTACTATGAGCCCGTTTTATCAATGAGAACATGGAGACCTTGTAATCAGATCCGAATAAATTCCATTGCTGTCGAGTTGCGTCCAGCTTACAGTGGCCTTCCATTGGGTTTCTAAGGTTGTGAGTCGTTTTACAAGGAGACTAATCATCCTTCTCTTGTGGAGCAGCTGGTGGGTTTGAACTGCTAACCTTCTGATTAGCAGCCTTAAAAGTGTGCACTACACTATTAGAGTTCCTAGTAACCAAAGGACAATAAGAGATACAGACTCTCACTGGGCAGCGCCAGCCTGAGCCCTGTCGCCCCGGCCTGCCTGTCTGACTTGGGCATCTCTTAGTTTACGAAAGGACCAGCAGGCGGCGTCCTTCCTCAGAAGGAGTGGTCTGTGTTCTCATTTCTCTGCCTTCCCTTTCTCACCCCGGCTCTGTTCAGGCGGATGATCCAAAACAGGCCCAAGACTTTGTCAGTTCAACTTTTCATGGGGTGAAGGGTCGGAGAAGAGACATTTAAAAGAACCACTTGGCAAATGAAAAAAGAGACATTGAGTAAAAGTGACAAGCGTGGTCTCTGGATTTCTTGAACCTTCTGGCCTTTTCCCTCTCAATGAGCAGAGTGTTCATTACACTGGCCAGAGACCAAAGGGCAGCCCTCAGCAGCCAGTGACTGATGCCCAGAAGCATCGCCTCAGAGCAGCTCGTCCGTGTAGATGCAACCTCCCTACCCCTTGGGAAAGAGAAGTCAAGGCAAAGTTGCTGGCATTTTGCTTTGCATCAGCTGTAATCACTTGCTTTGTGAAGTGAAGGTCTGGGTGGATGTCCAGGGCTTTGAATCAATTCTACAGCAAGGCCTGGGGCTAGCCATGGGGCTTGACCCAAGAGGTTTCTTAAAAAGGCCAGTGGGAAGCATTGTATGTTTGTGAGGGAACAAGGCTCCCACTGGCCCACTGTTCCACGTGGCCATCCGTGGGGAGGATCCAGGCAGGTACTTAAATTGACAGAGTTCTCAGAACCCAAGCCACCCACGGACTCAGGTGCCGGGGCTACTTTGCAGCCAGGCTATGACCTGGGCCTGGGACCTGTCCAAAGAGTGACATATCTAATGCTAGCACTCTTCTTCTGGCCAAATCTCAGACTCGCTGAAGCCAAATTCATCAGAGAACAAGGCAGTTAACAGGCACTGAACATGTGTCATTTCTGTGCTAAACACACCACTGCCGTATCTCACAAAATTATTGTTAAGAAACTGAGGAGACAAGGACTTTGTCCTTTGGCAGATAGAGAAGCTCAGAGCCAACCCCCTACATCACTGCTGGGGAGCTGATCCCAACTCCAGGACACAGGGAACTACCCCACTGGGCTCCTCAGCCTTTATTGGTCTCCCACAGAACAGCTGGTAGGTTTGAACTGCTGATCTTTCGGTTAGCAGCTGAACACTTAACTGCTGTCCCAGCAGGCTCAGAGAGGTCATCTAATTTCCCTAGAGCACACAGCCAGTTAATGAAGGTGCTGGAGTCTCATTTTGCCCTCCATCTGATGCTACGGTCCATGTTCTTTCAGTTTGCCATTCTGTACTCAAAGCATTAAAAGCCCTAACTGTGGGGTGTTGTGTCCAGGTGCGAGCATGTGATGCATAAATTAAAATTCACAAGCAGATGTAAAGACAACAATCAGCAAGTAGTTGTATGTGGGAGCTCCCCTTCTTTCTCTCCTATCCTTTTCCCAAACCTAGGGGTTCCAGGAGGCACCCTTTTTTATTTCACAGAGGTGAGGATAAAGTCCAGATGCTAAAACTCAGCCCTGGTCCCGACAGCCCTCGGCTCTCCCTGCCTCCCATCTCCCGAAACAGCCCCCAGCCCAACAGGTGAAACAGAAAATCCATGGTCTTACTTCACAGGTCGACTGGAGGTGCTGGGACAGGAACTGGGAGCAAGGTTCTAGAAGGTTCCTGGGTCCACCGGGAAGTCCTAGACTAGCAAAAACGGCCGCCTCTAATGGGCGGTTTTTAAACCCCTGGGGATCCGAGGCAGCTGCAATGTGCCAACAAGTGAGGTGGCTTTGCATTCCTGTTTATTCTGGTATCAATAAAAAGGAACTGTTGCTATAGTAACCAGTATTTCACTTGGTGCGCGGCCACTTCCACGATGCGGAACATCGTGTCCCAGCCACTCGCTTGAAGGGCACCAGTAAATACCTATTCTGTCAGAGTGGGGAGGGTGACAGACAATATGGCAAGCTTTGTTCTGAGCAAGGAGGCTGACGTAGAGGCATTTCCTTTGTTTCTACTGGGAGGTCTAGGCCAGAGTGGATTCCAACACTTCCCCAGAGGAAGAGGAAGCCATGCTTCCTGCTGTAATGCTGAACTCTTCAGGAGAAAGGATTCTTGGGGTACAATGTGTGTGTGTGAGACTGGGGAGAACAGGGAGGGGAACCACCCAGCATTGCATCAGTTCTTGGAAAACCAGTTGCCATCAAGTCATTTCTGACTCATGGTAACCCCATGTGTGTCAGAACAGAACTGAGCTCCAAGGGATTTTCATTGGTTGATTTTTTTAAAAAAGATTGCAGAAAACAACAAATGCTGGCGAGGTTGTGGAGAAACTGGAACCGTTATTCACTGTTGGTGGAAGTGTAAAATGGTACAACCACTGTGGAAGGCGGTATGGCGCTTTCTCAAAAAGTTGCAAATAGAGATACCATTTGACCCAGCAATTTCACTACTAGGAATATACTCCAAAGAGACCATAACTGACATCCAAGCAGATATATGCACACCCATGTTTATCGTGGCTTTGTTCACAATAGCAAGGAGTTGGAAACAACCTAAGTGCCCATCAACAAACGAATGGATAGAGAAACAGTGGTATATTGACACAATGGAATACTATACTGCATTGAAAAACAAGGAACTCATGAAATATTATTCAAAATCGGTGACCCTGGAGGACATTATGCTAAGTGAAATATTTCAGTCACAAAAGGACAAATACTGCACGGTGTCACTGTTGTAAAACAGGACTGACATCGGGGTTGGGGAGAGATTGAGAAAAGCTAGATAAATTATGTATATTGCATTGAAACAGATGAGGGAGAGAACAGTTTAAAAGTGATATATGATGGTATTATGGTTATCACGAGAGTCCAGAATTAAGATTGCATAGTGGAGTGTACTCGGGGTGGGGGTGGGGAGGTGTGGGGGATTGTATACCAATGAAGGAATTTTTCTTCTACTTTTCATAGAGAGGAGCAAACTGGGGTGGGGAGGGGTGGGCAGGGAGAAAAGTACAACAGTGAATGAATGGAAATCCAAAATCTCTGTAAATGTTCATTAAAATTAATAAAATTAAATATAAAAAAGAAAAAAAAAGATTGCCAGGCCTTTCTTCTGAGGTGCCTCTATGACTCTGACTTTACAATGAGCAATTGGCCACATTACCTGCTTGCCTCTCCCTGGGATGCACATCTAGTCAATTCTGATTTAGCGACTGTCTCCTTTTCCTCCTGCAGAGCAGAGGGTGAGCTGGCCCTGCCCAGTTTTCAGTTAGCAGCTGAACATTTAGCCACTGAGCAAGCAGGGGTCCTCAGCCACCCACTAAAATGTGACGAAGCCATGCATGCTACTTACTGGACACCCTCCACACCTCTTGAGCTTTCACAGCACGTTGTCCAGGACAGCGCATGGCAGAGGGGAAGGTGACCCTGCTTGGGGCCCAGCAGATGGCCTGCCAGCCCGGGCTCTGCCACCAGCTCTCTGCAGGGCCTCTAGTGACCACTCAACACCTGTGAGACCTGGCCTCTGTCGTCAAGTGTGGAGAGTAACAGGGATTTTGAGAAATGACATCAATAGCAAATGGCAAATGCTCAGCAAATATGACCTTTTTCTGCAGCGAGGACTGGACTCCACATTTGCTGTGCATGGAGCCCTGTGCCCGGCTGACTCTGGATTCCATACACACTGGCTCCCTGAAAGAATGTGTGCTTGTAAAAATAGTGAGTGTAGCTGCCTCCGGCTGTCTTGGGTGTTTCAGATAATGGAGGCATTATCCTAATTTTAGTTCAGCTTTCACTTGGCAATGTGGAGTGTTTTCTAGCTTTTAGCATTATCCTTACTTCCCTAGTGAGGCAACTGGTATCTACTTGGCCCTTGCCACAATCTTATTTTCTCATGACAGTCTTGGTGGGTTGGAAGGAAGTGAGGCCCAGGGTATATACCAGACAGATGGGGCATTAAGAGTGCCATTTTGGGTCTCTTGAGCTGTATTATTAATTCATTCAGAACACATGTGTTGAGTACCTACTATGTCTCCTGGCCCTGTTCCAAGGATTGCGTCTACAGCATGAATGACACAGGTTTATGCTTGCTCTCAAGGGACTACATTCCAGGAATCAGAGTTAATAAAGGGACAAATGGGGAAGCATCAGCCTTTGCTGCATGCTATGACAGGTAGACTGTGCAAGGTGAAAGGGAGGGCCAGAGAGCAGAGGAAGGTAACCCTGCAGAGATGGCGTTTTCAGGAGGTCTGGATGGTGACAAAGAGCCAGCTATGTGAAGCCCATTAACACTGGACAGTAGCCCAGGGAAAAGAAACAGTTGAGGTGGAGGCCCGGGAGTGGGAATGAGCTTTGTATGACCAGGAATCACGGAAGTGTACCTGGCTTGGCTATGAGCTACCCAAATTTTCACATGTGTATACACACACACAGAGTCACTGAGAGTCAGAGGTAGGATAAACTAACAGCCAACTGCAGAGGCGACTCCGAGAGCTTCAACGAGCATTATTAAAAGACTCGATGACAGTCTCAGAGTTGAGAGTGAAGGAGAATCGGGCAGGGGTTCCTCAAGGTTGGACACTATTTTACATCAGGAGTTGGGACTCCCTCTACTTCTTATACTTGTATAAGAATTCTATACTTGTCTTGTACAAATCCTATCAGATGTGAGGACAGGGGTCTCATCTTACCCTGTTAGTACTCTCCTCCCAATTCCAGAGTAATTAACAAATGTTGACCTGAAGACAGCAAAGCTTGTGGACATCCCTGAGCCTGATCCACACCCTCCTGTTCCCTCTGTGTTAACTGTGTGTGTTATAAGTGACCAACAACATTCTTGTCTCAAGCCACCTCCTATCAGTAAGAAGTTATACTACACATCATAATGGGACACAGTCAATAAACACATCTATCCATTGACCTGAAAAGATGTCCACCACAGACTTAGGGAAAAAGCAAATTACAAAATCACAAGTCCTAGGATTCCTTTTTCTCAACATTAAAAAGTTAGAGGAGTTCTGGGAGAGTCATAGGTTAGGTGCTAGGCTGTTAACTCAAAGGCCACAGTAGGAATTCATCAGCTGCTCCCTGGCAGAGAGATGGGCAGTCTCCTTCTATTAGGATTTGCGCCCTAGGAAACCCAGTGGAGTGAAGGAGTTGCCATGCAACTCGATGGCAATGGGTTTGGCATATAGATGCATTTCAGAACCCATCTGTGGGCACATACACTAAAATGCAGAGAGAGGTCAGTTTTAGTTGAGTGGATCTCAAATGTCACTTCTAGATCTATTTGGATATGCAAATGACATAACCTTGCTTGCTCAAACTGAGGAGGACCTGAGGCAGTTGCTGCAAAAGGTCATGAACTATAGCCCTCAATATGGATTGAAATTCAAACAAAGATTCTCACCACTGGGCCAATTGGCAGCATCATGATAAATGGAGAAGAGATTGAGACTGTTAATAGCTTCAGCTTGCTTGGCTCCACAATCCACACTCTTGAAACCAGCAGCCAGGAAATTAAGAGACTAATTGCATTGGGGAAATCTGCTGTCAGAGAATCACTGCAGAGTGCTGAAGAGCAATGGTATCAGTCTAGAGACTAAGGTGCAACTGGTCCAGGCTATGGTCTTTTCAGTTACTTGCTGTGTGTCAGAAAGCTGGACAAGGACTAAGGATGATAGAAGAAGAATTGATGCCTTTGAGCTGTGGCGGTCATGAAGAGTATTGAATATACCATGGACTGCTAGGAGATCAAATAGGTTTGTCTTAAAGAGAGTGAAAATAGGCTGCTCCGTGGAGGTAAGGATTCTGAAGTTCTGTCTGACGTTACTTTGGAGATGGTGCCAGGAGAGACCAGTCCTTGGAGAAGGACATCAAGTTTGGAAGGGTAGAGGGATATAGCACAAGAGGGGAAGATCCTGGATGAGAAGGATTGACTCATTGACTGGGGTAATGTGGGTAGGTGTGTCAAGACAATGAAAGTGGCTCAAGATAGAGCAGGGTTCAGAGCTGTGACACATAACAGCAACAACAACAAAAACATGTTAAAAATGCAATTACTGGGCCATGCTCTTGAGTCGCTAATTTTATCAGAGCCTTTGAAGGCAGACCTAGGAACCTGGATTTGTAATACACCCCCCTGGAGATTAATTTATTTTCAAGAATTTGAGAACAGCTAGTCTGGTGGGAAGGAACCCTGGTGGTGTAGTGGGTTAAGCATTGAACAGATCGACAGTTGATTAGGATTCACCAGCCACCATGCACAAGAAAGATGTGGCAATCCGCGGCCATAAAGATTTCCAGCCTCGGAAACCCTTAGAGCAGCTCTACTCTGTCCTGTGTTGTTGTTGTTGGGTGCCGTCGAGTTGTTGGAACTGACCCACAGCTCATCGTCCAGTGGGTTTTCAGAGGCAGTAAATCACACGGGAGGAGAGCGCCCATCCTTCTCCCACAGAGCCGCTAGCAGATTCAAACCACATGCCTTTGAGATTGCGGCGCAGTTTCTTACCACAAGGCCATCAGAGCTCCCTACTGTGTGCTGTGGAGTCGCTATGAGTTGGAATTGACTCATAGTGGGTGGATTCTCACAGGCAAAAATGACAAGGGTGATTAATTTCCTAAAACACTGTGTATGTGTGTATGGGAATGATCATATAAAACACAATGTGAATGAAGGAATGTGTGAAACTCAGTATACATGAGTGAAAGACAATGTATAAGAATTTTGCATGTAAACTGATATAAAAAAATGACGGGCCTTTCTCCTTTGCCATTGCACTTCTGTAATGCTTGTGGCTTTAAGAAACCCAAACAAACCCACATATTATTTTGCTCTCAGGAAAAAGCAATAAAGAGGAAAAATATGAAAATAAAAAGAGAAAATCTTCTCCATCCAACAGTGGTTATGTTTCACAACTCGTCCAGTTATAGCCACTTGGAATGTCCGAAAACAGAGGTCCTCTTAGCAGGTGGCCCTTTTGGGAATTTACACCAGGTGCAGCCAGAGTATTCTTTGGAGGCAAGAATGATGAGACTTCTCCTCACAAACCTTGGGCATGTTGCTAGGAGATGTTATTCCTTGGAGAGCGTCATGACACTGGGAATGGTGGAGGGTCGGCAAAGGCGAGGAAGACCCTCAACCAGGTGGACTGACATGGTGACCGCCGCAGTGGGCTCTTGTGTGTCGGGAAGTGTGAGGATGGTGCAGAATAGGATAGGGTTCAGATCTTTTGTTCATAGGGTTGCTCCCTATGAGTTGCATTCGCCTTGATGACACCTAACAACAACAACACAATAACAACAGCCCTGAGTATCAGCATTGATGCCCTGCCCCACGGGGGACACCCGGGTCCCTAGAGCCTCAGGCCACTTTTCCCATGCCCCTTCCTGTCCCTTTGAAATCTGTTTCCTTGGAAACCATAGGGGCCAAAAGGAAGGTGAATCTGGGGAGGCAGTCACAGATGGGACCTGCGGGGTGGCCCAGACCTCTAGTGAGCCGTGGTAGCACAGCAGTTAAAGCATTTTCCTGCTAACGGAAAGATTGACAGTTCAAACCCTCTGGCTACTACAAGCCTTGATTTTTTTTTTTTTAAGGTGGTGGTGGTGGTCTGGGTCTATAATTTACATTAAAGAAACACCACCCAAACCAAACAACAATAATGACAGAAAACAAAAAAAAGGAGAAAACTGTACAGAATGTTTTTTCCTTTTATTTTTGGCCCCTTGACAGTCGCCTTGAGCAGCTTATCTGGGCCCACAAACATCAGACAAGAAGTTTCCATGGCAACTCAAAACTTCCTCCCTGGCCCAGTGTTCAGTTCAAACCTCCAAGGTCCCCTTTCAAGGCCTCACAGAGACTTCTGAGAAGCCGCCTGCAAAACAGCCCCAGGATCACCACTCCCCCAAGCCCCACGCTCTGCTGAAAGAACGCTGCGCAGGGGGAGAGGAGCTACACTGGCAGAGAAACCAACCTACCATGGGATTATGGAGAGATTATAAAAGGAATGAGAGTCGCCTTTACAACAGGATTGAACTGGGAAGAATTTACTCAGTGGAAGGATTTCAAGGGTGAAAACAGGCAAGCGTCAGGGGGGTGGCGAAGAACGAAGAGTCTTGTTTCAGAAATCTGGCTCTCACCCCAGCTGCAATTAGGAATGGTCGATTTGGCCTCTTAAAGCCACAGAAGGACCTTGTGGTGCCTGCCTGGACCCATTCAGTACATTTTAACCCTTTCATGACCCATGGGACACATATCGCCCACAAACATTTTCAGCCCTCTCTTAGATCTTGAGAAACTACCACCTGATGTAGCATGTGCTGCCACCAGATGGGCACCTGTATAACTGCAAGAATCGGAACTACCTCACCCCAACAATCCCAACACCAGAGTCTACCTGGCATACAGGTGTCCCACAGAACTGTATTAAAATTATCTTACCTAAATTATAAAAAAAATTTTCCTTTTGATTTCAGTATGCCTTCCACTACTGAAAATAAATGGTATTCAAAAAATAACAAAACAGAAAAGAATATATCCACGAACACATTAATTTCCTAATAGCTGGACAAGAGAGGGACCAGGGATCTAGGGAAGTAGAGGCATAGGTAGGGGTGCGTGTGTCAGTGTGTATGTGTGTGTGTGTGTGTGTGTGTGTATGTACATGTGTGCATGGGTACATAGAGGAATCTTGGCAAATCATAGTGTGTCATGCTGAGTGCATTTCCATGATTCCCGGGAGTAGGGTTGACAGGAGGGAGGAAATGAAAGAGCATGCCCAATTCTAATGTGAATTCCAGATAAACAATCAAAAACGTTGTAGGAGATACAGGCCTCATGCAATACTTGGTCCACATCAAACCCCAAGTTGAGCCCACTGTCACTGAGTCGATTGTGACTCATAGTGACCCTGTAGGATGGGGCACAAGTGCCCCAGAGGCCTCTCAAGGCTGCCAGTTCTCTTGGAAGCAGAGTATCTCTTCTCCGTCCAGTCGAACAGCTGGTAGGTTTGTATCACGGACCTTCTGGAGTGCAGCAGAGTGCTTTAACCATTGCACCACCAGGGCTCCAGTTTGGGATATTCTTACACGAAAACAAACTATTCATTGTTTATCTGAAATTTGTAATTAACTGAATGCCTAGTGTTTTATCTAGCAACCCAACCGTGAAGGGAGGGCACGCACGCACCCATGGGCTAGATTGTGTTGGTTTACTGACCTGCAGGGAACGACTTCACTTGTTTCTCACCACGTGTACTTTGCCTGCTGGAAGCTGATGCACACCTTGTTTACCTCTAGCCCTGGATGGAGGTGGTGGCTGCAGGAGCAATGCCATCACTGATGCTCGCAGGCACCCAAGAAAGTTCCTTCAGCCAGGAACCTGGCCTAAGCTGGTCAGAGGCAGGTAAAGAGCCTGGGCTCTTGAGAAGCTGCTGTACTAGGTGTAACCCTGTGTAGGTTACCAGGCATGGCTGAATACCGTCATCCCACAAAGAGTCCTTCCACACCTGTGGTTAAGAGCATGGGTTCTGGTGCCAATCCAAAGAAATGCCAATCCAAGTGAACTCTGGTGGCCTAGTGTCAAGAAGCTGCACTGCAATCCCAGAGGCGAGTGGTTCAAATCCACCAGATGCTCTGCTGCAGAAGGAGGGGGAATCTCCTCCTGTACCTGTCAGATCCAATTTGACACACAAAAAAAGTAATAAAAAAAAAAAAAGAAATGCCAATCCAGGCTCCATTCATCAATCTCCTTTGTCTAGCATGGGGCAGTAATAATAATAATATTGTTATAATAATTATAAATTAATAATAATGTTATAATAATTATAAATTAATAATAATAATAATAATATATTATTATTATTATTGTTATAATAGATATTCTTTTAAGGTATAAATGAGATACAGTATAAAAAGCCCTTCTTTTTCATATTTCTATTTACTATTCACTTATTTTCTTTTGTGAAATATCACTTCAAATCTTTTGCTACTCCCAACTATTTTTATATTGTTTTTATTTATGTTATGTTTTGAGAGTTGTTTACATATTCTGGATGCTGAATTTTTATCAGATATACATTTGTAAATATTTTTGTCTGTAAAAAAAAAGCCCTTCACATAGCACCGTGTGGTGACTATTGTGAAATGCCATTGAAGACTATTAAGTTTCATTCAAAGTTTTTTCATTCAAGTGATGAAAGTAGGATTGAAGACTGGCATCAGTACAATATCATCAATGTAAAATAAACACATGACCACACACACCCAGTGTCATAAGAAGCTGTGCTGCAATCTCGAGGGCATGTGGTTCTAATCCACCAGCTGCTCCGTCGGAGAAGGATGGGTAACCTCCTCCCGTGAGAGTAAATCACTCTGAAAATCCACTGGAGGGTCAACCGATGGGCCAGTTCCAACTCAACAGTACACAACGACACACACATAAACTGCATGGCAAAGAGTGGAAGGAGACATTCCAATGTTACCTGGGGCTACTTGTGCCTACTATCATAAGACTGCAAATGTCTATGTTGGGTGCTTATTACTTTAATAGTAAGAATGTATTTAAATAACTTGGGGTGATATTTTTTCCTAAAGTGTTTAGTGTTTGGAGCATGACTGGAGCAGATTGGGAATGATGTGGCTGGTATTTGGGGCTTGATTCTATAACCTATGTTTTGAGGACAGTAAAAGGAGGTGCTCACTCAGTCAACTGAGAGTGTCCATGACTCTCCACTCCTTAGTCTTAGTTCTTGTCCTCCTTGCAAGAGACAGCCAATGTAATTACTTCAGAAGCACATGGCTGTGGGTTTGAATTTTAGCTTCATCTCTGATAAACTGTAATTTCAAGCAAGTTATATTACCTCTCCACTTAGATTTTTCTTAGTCTTAAAATAGGCAGTCAATACTATTTACCTCCTCGTGAGGATAGATGTGTCTGTATGGTCCAGTCCATAATACAAAAAGAAAAAGAAGTTGTCATTGCTTTGATTCTGACCCATGGTGACCCCATGTGGGTCAGGGTAAAACTGCACTCATAGAGTGTTCTGTGGTGGTGTTGTGTACTCTGGAGCTAGAACTGACTCATAGGTGACCCTCCCGTGGGTTTTCAGAGGCAGTAAATCTCACAGGAGGAGGCTGCTCATCATTCTCCTGCAGAGCAGCTGTTGGATTTAAACCATGTGCCTCTGGGATTGCAGCACAGCTTCTTACCACCAGGCCACCAGGGCTCCTTGTTGTTGTTTTTGTTATGTGCCACTGAGTTGCCTATGACTCACAGTGACCCTATATACAACAGCTCTGAAGCCTGCCCTGTCCTGAGCCAGTCTCACTCACACTGACACACCTGCCTTCATTACTCCAGTTACTATGTCAACCCACTATATCTGGGGTCATCCTCTCCTGTGCTGCCCCTTCACCCTGCTGAGCATGATGTCATTCTATAAGGACTGGTCTCACCTGGCCACGTGCCTAAAGTATGTGAGATGGAGCTTTAAAATCCTAGCCTCTAAGGAAAAACTTGATTTCACCCTCTCTAAGACAGACTTGTTTGTTCTCTTGGCAGTCCATGGTATGTTCAAGACTCTTCTCCAGCACCACAGCTCAAAGGCATCGATTGTTCTTTTGTCATCCTCAGTCACTGTCCAGCTCTCTCATGCATAGCAAGTAATTGCAAAGATTATGGCCTGTATCAGGTGCAACTTAGTCTCTAGACTGACATCTTTGCTTCTCAGTACTTGAGAGACATTTCTGACAGCAGATTTTTCCAGTGCAATTTGTCTTTTGATTTGCCAAGAGTGTTGACTTTGCAAGCTGAAATTCTTAACAACTCTTCTCTTCTCCATCTATCATGGAGCTGACAATTGGCCCAGTGGTGAGAATTTTGGTCTTCTTGATGTTGAGCTTCAATCCATATTGAAGACTACAGTCCTTGACTTTCTACATAAGAGCTTCTTCAGGTCCTCAGTTTTACCAAGCAAAGGTGGGTCATCTGCACCTGTCATTGACAAGTCTTGTCTTCCTCCAATCCTGATGTCACATTCCTCCTATAAAGCCCAGCCTCTTGAATGATCTGTTCTGCATATGGAGATAGGATGCATCCCTGACACACTCCCTTCCTGATTTTGAACCACACAGTGTTTTCTTGCTCTGAGGACTGCTTCCTGGTTCAAGTATAGGTTTTGCATGAACACAGTTAGGTGTGCTGGGATTCCTATTCTCCTCAAGGTTAGCCACAACTTGTTGTGATCCACACAGTCAAATGCTTTTGCATAGTCAATGCAACACAGATAGACATTCCTCTGGTACCTTTGCTTCCGGCCAAGATCAATCTAACATTGGCAATAATGTCTCTATCTGTGATCTTCTGGAAGCAGAAAGCCTTTCTTCCAAGGAACCCTGGGGGGTGGTCTTGAACCACCAACCTTTCAGTTAGACTAGGGCCTCCGAGTGCACACCCTCACTGCTGCTGAGTAGTTTCTGACGCATCTCTTCCTCTCTCTTTTATTGCTGTTGAGTTGGAACTGACTCAGAGCTGATTATCCAGTGGGTTTCCGAGACGTGAACAGCATGGGAAGAGATTGCTCTTCTTACTCTCTTGGAGTCTCTTGTGAATTTGAAGCACCAGAGAGGTGTGACCAGGGCTCCCTGGTGCCGACTATGCTGTCCATCGGATCTGACTCATAGCTGACCCTCCAGCCATTTTCAGAGGCACTGAATCACATGGGGGAGGGGGAGACTGTCCGTCTTTGTCCTCTGGATCAGCTGGTGGATTAGAATTGAACTTCAACCTTTATTCCACTTCTTAGACTAAATCATAAAGGAAGGAGAATGTCCTTCTTTCTCCCTTGGAGAGTTTGTGGATTCTGACTACTGGAGCTGCAGTCTTTTTTGGTTAGCACCACAGCACCCTACAGAATATGCCACAATCCTCATTGCAGTTGAGTTGTAACAGACTCATAGCTGGCCCTCATTGGCTTCCCAATGCTATGAATCGCATGGGAGGAGATTGCCCGTCTTTCTCCCTCAGAGCCACAGTGAATGAAAACTGCCAGGAAGATGAGGTCTTGGAGTTATCAGTACAACTCCCGAGGGATTACATCACCAGTGCTTCCTGTTTAATAACAGTGGCCAGTGAGTATTGACTGAATGAATAAATGAATGATGAAGGCTGATGAGATGACAGGTATATAGCATTTAGTAGAGAGAAAAGCAATAGCAAGTGAGCCATGATAATTTGTCATTTCTATGATTGATTCAGTGATTGGGGTAATGGGAGTAGGTGTGTCAGAGACAGGTTGGCACAGGATAGAGCTCTTGTGCATAGGGTCTCTATGAGTCGCAAACGACTCAAAAGCACATAACAACAACAACGTGACTATCTTTAGAGGCAAAAATGATGAGGTATCGTCTCACATACTTTAGGCAAGTTGCTAGGTGGTGCTATTCCTTGGAGAAGAAAATGATGCTGGGAAGGGTGGAGGCTCGGTGAGGGAGAAGAAGATGCTCAACCAGGTGGACTGACACAGTGACTGCTGCAATGGGCTTTTGTGTGTCAGGAAGTGTGAGGATGGCGCAGGATAGGACAGGGTTTACATCTTTTGTTCATTGGTCGTTTTGAGTTGTACTTGACTCAACGGCACCTAACAACAACAACAACCAATAACAAACATGATTATCTTTGAGCATGCAGGTTTGATACAGATGGATTTAAGTTTGGACATCTTTTCTGTAATTTACTGAGTTAAAGGGAACTCTGGGGACGAAGTCTGTGGCGAGCTGCACCGCTAACCCACAGGCTGTAAATGTCTGGCACTCTCCTTCCAAAACCTCACAGCCATCGAAAAACCCACTCAATCCACCAGCAGCTCCCGGAAGAAGATGGCAGTTCCCTCCCTTTGTGATTTATAGCTCCAGACACCCAACAGGAGGCTGCTGTGGGTTGGAACCAACTTGAGAGGAGTGAGTGACTGAAGAAGGAAAAAGTCCACTAGCAAGACCTTGCCTAAGCTATTTCAGCTCTCTGAGCCTCAGTTTCCTCCTCTGTTAAAGGGGGGTGACAATTAGCAGTGGCCTGGCAGGGTGGGGAGGACTTAGTCAGCCCAAGCACAGAGTAGTCCTTGTAAAGCACACTCCTAAATGCTCCCTCAAGGAATCACCCTGTGAGAGGCCTTGGTTTCCTTCCTGGCTTAGACCTGCGTGGGTTCAGTTACTGAAGGAGCCCGTGGAGAACCCTCAGGGGTTCTGAGCTGGTTCTTTCCAGTCGATCTCCTGCTGAGAATTTGCATCTCATCTGCGACAGACATACTCCATCACAACCTATAGTTTAACACGATTCCCAGGTGGTTTTTAGGTATAAAGTATTTTCTAAATGCTTAGAAACTCTGAAGGTTCTCTTTAGAGAGAGGCTCCAGATAGTGAACCCAAAGTTTTCAGAATTGGGGCAGCTCCTTGGAAGTTTTGTGAAGAAGCAGGGACTGGCTGGTGACATTCAGATGGAGCACTTTTGTTGGGATGTTACTGGAGCTGGGATTCAGAATCAGCTTCATCTGATTATGCAGCCTGTTTGTTCCCTTCTCTCTGCCCAGTTCAGATTTAAGACCCTTCCTCAGGAAGGCGCCACTGATTCTGAAGTCTTGGCCAGGTCTTTCACACTTAGAGAATTCTTGTTTTTAGGTTTCCAGCCAGCAGCTTGGCGCCTTAGGGTCAGTCCAAGAAAGAAAAGGCAACAGGGGGGTTAGGGGGCAGCCCAGAGGGTGGTATGGTAGCCAAGGTTCCAGGTGTACTTGATTTTCTAGGATGCAGGCCCTGGGGATACTATGGCTGGGCCACCAGGCTGACGAGCTTCTTGCCCAGGGCAGAGGGCACTGGCCTGTGAGCCCAGGCGTCCTGGCTCTGCCTAACTGCATTATTTACAATGCCAGGGACACTGGTACCAAGCTGATTTCACCTCTCCAAAAGTTTGCATCCTAGTGCAAAAATCTAGAAGGAAATAAAATGCCCCAAACTCTCACCACAGGGCATTTGTCTTTCTAGTTCTGTTTTCAGAATTATTTTTCAGATAGGCTCTACATTACTTTTTTTTTCATTTTCCTAAATGAAAAGATTCTCTCCTCTCTTTCTCTGCTCCCCCTTCCTCCTTCCTTCTCTCTCCCCCTCTCCATCCCTGCCCCCCCTTTCCAGTACAAAGAATGGTGTATGTTCACTACGAAGAGGCAAACACGCAAAACCCCTTCGTCCAATCTCGACTTAAAAAAAAAAAGGAAATTATCACAATGTGATTGCTTCCAAATCTTTTCTAAACACTATCACTCATTCCTTGCCATCAAGTCAGAACCAACTCATAGCTGATTTTCCAACGTGTTTTCAGAGTCAGTAAATTACACAGGAGGAGACTGCCCATTTTTCTTCTGCAGAGCAGCAGGTGGATTTGAACTGCATACCTTTGGGTTGACAGTGCAACTCCTTACTCACTAGGAGCTCCCACTTATAGCTCATCCATATAGAAAATGTTTTTCACTTGCTGGTAACTTGCTCCCCAATTTTTCCAGTTTGGCACCTCTTGGAAATCTTTCACAAGAGCTATTCGTGTCTTGTACTTCAAGCTCCGCGCTGCGTTCTAATCGGTATCGTGCTCATTTTCCTCTGTCCTGCTCTCAAACTCCCAGCCTACAAATGCCTTTCGCTCTTGTCATACTTAAGAGACTCACCAGGAGGCGGAATCCACAGAGCTTTTTAATTTAAAAAAAAAAACAAAACACTCCTTTACTCTCTCTCCATGTGTGTGCGCATTCACACATACGTAAAGGTCCAAAAACCTGAAACCCAGTGCCAGTCCAAAAGGAACCAACTCATAGCCGACCCTCCAGTGGGCTTTCAGAGACACACGGTCATGGAGCAGAAGGTGAATTTGAACTGCCTGCCTTTGGCTTGACAGTGCACCACCTTATCCACTAGGCCACCACAGCTCCCTTACATAAGGGTTGTTGTGTACGTGGAGCCAGACCCATAACTGACCCTCCAGCAGGTTTTCAGAGGCAGCACATCACATGGGAGGAAACTGCCCAGCCTTCTCCCGCGGAGTGGCGAGCTGGTGGATGTGGATTGGAACCACGTACCTTTGTGTTGGTAGCCTAATTTCTTACCACTAAGCCACCAGAGCTCCCTGATACAAAGGTAGACAACCTAGAAAGGAAATGTAGGCTGGAAAAAGAGGACAGAAGAAAGGAACAAGAAAGGAAAAGAAACTAAGAGGGGCCCGAGAGGAGAAGGCACTAAAAAGATGCAAAGAGGGGCGGAACGTAAAATAGAAGAGAGGAGCAAGAAGTGTGCGGCAGGCAGGCCAGGAGCTGCGCCCCCCAAGCTGCGAAGGCGGGCCGGGCCCCACCGCCCCACTTACCCGACCTGAGCAGCACCGCCCGGTAGAGCCCGGTGGGCTCCGTGGGCCCCCGGCCCCGCTCGCTCAGCCTCTGCGCCATGCGTCCCGCGCGCGCTGCACAGCCAGCACCCGAGGAGCAGCGCGCCTGAACCTTGTAGCCTGAGCTCCAGCGCCTTCACGGCCCAAATCCCGCCGCGGATCCTGTTACCAAGGCCGGAGGGGCGGGCGCCAAGTCCGCGGGAGCCGGAGGAGGGAGGAGATAGGGGCAAGGGCAGGTATCCCCGCCCAGGAGGAGGGCATGACTTAGCCAAGTGTCTGATAAGAGAACTAACCCCGCGGTGCCGAGACAAGACTAAGACCCTCGTGTCCTGATGCGTCACCTCAGTGTCCCACCTCTTCTCCATTTCTCAGGGCCCTGATCTCTCCTCAAAGCAGGGGTGGGGTTCTGTGCCACACATGTTGTCACACCCCAGCACCATCGCGGCTTACTAGCTGTGGGCCCAGTGATTTAGTTAGCTAATTTTGCAGAGATGGATTGACGCAGTGACTACAAGGGGCTCAGCATGGCTGAATGGCGGACCTGGTGCCAGAGAGGGTAAAGTTCAGAGCCATTGTTCACAGGGTCGCTGTGACCTAACCACCACCACCACCACCACCTCCTTGCTAAATCCCAGTTTCCTCACGTGTAAAATGAGAATAACCCCTGCAGAGTTGTGCCAGAGCCCCTAGAGAATTGTGTGGCTACCCAAAGACCGACCAAGCGTGTCCAGCAGTTCAAATCCACCACCTAGCTACTCCTCAGGGACAAAGCTGGACAGTCTCATCAAGTTACAATTTATAGCCTTGGACACTTGGGTGAAAGGTCTCAGTGAGTCAGAACTGACTCAATGAAAGTGAGTTTGAGTACTTATCAATCACTAAGGATTCTGCTGAGGGAAGTATTTAGGGGTGGAAGCCTGTGGTAGCTCCAACACAGACTCTCTTTTTGGGTTGAGTTTCTTCAACAGCCAGTGTAAGAGCCTTCAAGTAAGAGCCTGAAGGCAGGAGGCACAAGTCCCAAGACTCAAGACTCCGAGCATCTACTTTGGGCCTGGCACGACTACATTCCTCATGAAACAAATGCTAATGCTTATTCTACACTTCTTGTCATATTTCCATTAATCTTCAGAGTCCTAAGAAGTAGAGTCTAAATTAGCACTACAAAAAGTTCTGAGAGGTTAAGACACTCGTCTGAGGCCACACAGTGTGGACAGTACATGGTCTGACCTCAGGCACTCTAGACTCACTTTGTTGTAGTTTTTGCTCCTCTGTTTACAGCAGTCTTGAAGGGGCAGCTATTGTCTCCAGTTAAGAATTTGTAACCGAGGCCATAGAGGTTGAGAGAGTTGGGGAGTCTTCTGATACTCATATACCTATTTGGAAGAGGTAAGACTCAGTCCAATTTTCCTCCCACAAGTGATCGGACCCTCAGAGAGCTGTCCAGGATCTTGCGTGGCTTCAGTCTAAGGTAGTGCCTCATGGGTCAGTGAACATAGTTGTTGTTAGTTGCTACTGAGTTAAATATGACTCATAGTGACTCTATGAACAACAGAGCTGACCCCTGGTCTACCTTGTGCCATCCTCACTGTCTCTGAGACGCTTGAGCCCATTGCTGCAGTCAGTCATTGTGTCAATCTGTCCCGTTGAAGATCTTTCTTTCTCTGGCCCTCCACCTTTCCAAACATGAGGTCCCTCTCCAAGGACAAGCCCCTTTTGCCTCAGTGTCCTCTCCAGCTTCAGTGCCTCCTTGACTATCAACCATTGGCCATTGGCCATTCATTGCACAGGCCCAGCTTCTGCTCCAGATCAGAGATCTCTGTCCTCTGATCCTCCAACATCACTCAGGATCATGAGGACCCAGCTGCCACTTCGATCATCAGTGGCCTTAATGATTGGCTGGACTGATCACATCTCTCTCCAACATCCAGACATCATGAGTGCTACCTATGATGTCAGACATTGCCACCCCCTCCCTCAAGTCCATTCTGCAGAGGATGCTCCTCCAGCCGGTTTAGAGGTCATCTCATTTAACCCTTTCTGCTTGAACAAAGTGCAGCTTGTGCCCTTTCTTGGAGACAGAGACAATAGGGCTCAAATGACTTGCCTACGATCACATAACTCGTTAGTAGTGGGGCTGGAATTTGAACTGAGATAGAGCCAAGACTTTTGCTGAGGGTGAAAACCAAGCCACCTGTTTAGTAAAATGGGATTCAGGAAAGTAGTGGCTGAGGATTGTGCTTCTGGGAACGTGCTCACAGGCCTGCCCTGGCTGCATCCGAGGAGGGCTGAGGTGGGGCTTACTTACCTGAGCCATCTAGTCTCTGCTTCTGAGTTTCACTATGAAATCTGGCCTGGGGTGAGTATTCTTTCTGTGAACAGAAAGAAAGTAGTGGGTGGTAAGGACCCTCTGTTCCTTTGCAGGGAGGAGGGTGACAAGAAAGCCAGAGTGACCCTGAGTCTTTGGCTTTGGAAGGAACTTTTCAAGGGCAAAATCCCCTCTAGATACATGAATTGCTCTTGTCCTTGGATGGGGGAAGGGTGCGTGTCCTGGACAGGGCACTTACAAGTCCAATGACCTTTTTTTACTTGCACAATGGACTTTATGTTTTAAGATCAGTTTTAGAGTTCTGGAAAACGTGGGAGAAAGCACAGAGAGTATCAACACAGCCTACATTCACTGATTATGAACATCTTACAACCCTTTGGTACATTGGTTGGTTACAATTATGCCTCAACATTGACGATACATTGGTACATTGTTGTTGTTTTGTACCATCAAGTCCTGGTTTTTAGAGGCAGTTAATTTCACAGGAGGCATTGCTCATCTTTCTAGTATAGAAAAGCTGGTGGATTTGAACTGTGTGTCTTCAGGATTTGCAGCGCAGCTTCTTGCCACTAGGCCACCCATACTTTATTTGGATTCCCTTATTTTTTACGTAATGTCCCTTTCCTGTTCCCAAATCTCACCCAGAAGAGCCCATCGCATGTGGTTGTCATGTCTCTTTAGACTCTTCTCAGATGTGACAGTCCCTTAGACATTGCTTTTGATGACTATGTGCACGTGGAAGGGATCTCTGGTGGTATAGTCCATGGCAGGTGACTCTGCTAATCCCGAGCTGCACATCTGTGGTTTGAATTCACCAGTCTTTCTGCAGGAGAAAGATGGGCAGTCTCCTTAAGTTTTGATTTACGGCCTCAGAAACTCATCCAGTAGGTGTGAGTCAGAACGGACTCAGCTTCAGCGAGTTTCAGTGTTGAATTCACACGTATTGAGGAGTACTGAAATGGATACTCTTATCTGGTTCCTGTTACCTTGACCACCTTCTCACCCCTCCTCACAAACTCCTTCATACGCCTCTAGGGCCAGTTCAGAAAGCCTCAGGGCTTGACTCCCAGGATTGCTGTTGTTGAGTACTATGGAATCAGAACTCACCCATACAGGGCATTATGCTAAGTGAACTAACTCAGTCCCATAAGGACAAATACAGTATAAGACCATTATTGTAGAACTTGTATGAAGATCTAAGAACGGGGAGGGTGGGAGCAGAGGGGTGAAGATGGGTGGAGGAAGTGGGAGTTATTAATCATAGGGTCACACAATTTGATGGGGTGAGGGAGGGGTTGGTAAAGGAAATAGAGAAGATCTGGTGTGAAAAACAATGTATACGGACTTTGTAAGTAGACCAGTGTAAAAGAAAAATTTTATTTAAAAACTAACAAAAAGAGCTCCCCCATAGCTGACCCTCCAGAGGGTTTTCAGAAGCAATAAATCGCTCTAGAAGAGGTGGGGCACCTGGTGGATTTGAACTGCATGCCTTTGTGTTGGCAGGGCAACTCCTTACCACTAAGCCACCAGAGTTCCCTTAGGTTCCTTAGGGTTAGTACTTGGTTATCTCTCCTTGCTATACTCTCATGGCTTCAAAAAACAGCTGCAAACCTGTGGTTCTCAAGTGTATATTTCTATTCCAGACTTCTGCACTGAGCTTCAACCTTGACCAATGTGCAACATCACTGTTGTTTGATGTTAAGTGCCATCGAGTCGCAGGTGACTCATAGCAACCTTATGAAGGAGAGTCCTTGACGCTTGGGTGCCTTTCTTCCTCTTTCCAGGTTCATAGGGTTTCCAGAGGCAAGCTATTATGGAAGTGGATGCCACTCCTCCTTCCAAGGCAACATCACTAGAGAGTCTAATTATTGGTGTGAGTTACTTGGAGTTGATTCTAACTCTTGCTGGGCCGTGTGCTGCAGGATAGGTGGCACAGGGTTTACTTGACTGGAATCCCAACCAATACAGATCTCTAGACCTTTTATTCCATGGTACCCCTAGGTGTTTCTGAACTGCTGAACTTTAGGTGAATAGTGGAGTGCAAACCATTTATGCCACCCAAAGACTGTGAAAGTCTAATGTTGTTGTTGTGTACCCTAGAGTCGGAACCGACCCATAGCTGATCCTCCAGCGGGTTTTTCAGAGGCTGTTAATCGTGTGGGAGAAGACTGCTCATCCTTCCACGGAGCAGCTGGTAACAGTGTGCCTTTGGGATTGCAGCACAGCTTCTTGCCATTAGGTTTCCAGAGCTCCCTAAAAGTCTAATAGGTACATCAAATTAATCGTGGCTCAGACAGAATTCTCCAACAGCCCAGCCCCTGCCCCACCCCGCCCCTGCCCCCAAAAGCATGATGGAAATGGGAGGGACAGAGGAGGGGAGGGGGACCCTGAAGGAGCTGGGCTGGCACAATGACAATGCGCTTACGCACAGCAGAGATTGTGAGGATGATACAAGACTGGGTAGGGTTTCACCCTGTTACACATCGGGTCACTGAGTGAGACCTAACAACACCAGCAAATGGCCTGCTTTTTGCTGCTGTCCACTAGTGGTTCCACTCGGTCCCTGTTGTCAGACAGGAAGCTGGGCTAGCATCTCTCATCCCTCACAGACTCAGCTCACAAGGCGTGGTGAGTCCTTGTCCTACAGAGCTGTCCAGTCTGCCCCCTTGTCTCCATGCCACCACCCCATTGTAGGCAATGCCGTGGCTACATAGCTCGGTGACGGCCACAGCCTGCCTCCCTCCAAGTCACTCTGCACACAGCACCCAGAGCAGCCCAGCTGTGGCCCAGCCCTGCTCAGGATACTCCACTGCCTCCCTCTGCAATTGGACAGAAGCCCAAATCTTCTTCTGGCCCACTTAAAAAAAAATTTTTTTTCTATAATTATATTTTATTAATTTTCATAAACATTTACAGAGATTTTGGGCTTCCACTCATTCATTGTTGCACTATTCTCTCTACCCTCCTCCCAGTTTGTTCTTGTCCAAATGCCACAGTGCTTGTCAAAGCCAGTTCTGATTAATCTTCTTTGTCAGTGTGTCCTTTGCCATTCCCTATCACTCCTCCCTGAGAGAGACTTCACCCTGAGTCATAAGGAAAAGGGGACGGTGTATTCTCTTAGCTACTTCCTGCTGAAAAGGGACGCTGTGGGTTTCAGGGTGAAGATCTTCTCTCACTACTCTAAAGGGCCCCTTTGGCAGTAGGAAACACATAGACTATTATGGAGATTGATTTTGGAATTCAGATGCACTCTTATTGATTGTGCTTGGCTGTACATGTACATATCCTTCAAGATGTATCATGGGGGTGTTGCAACCTAGAAGACACAAATTTGACTAACAAGTTATAAGTACATGAGTCCAAAAATTATGGAAAAGTAAAAGAAAAGATTCTTTCATTGTTTTACAAACACTCCCCCAGGTCCCCTCCACCATGCAGCCCTCGCTCTAGTCTCCTGTGATGACAGAAATACCCAGTTACATCTCTCTTTTAGACGGTTCTCTCCCTCGTCTGTTTCAGTGCAGTATACATTATTGAACCCATCTTACTCAGTCTCTCCCCAACCCCAAGGACAGTCCCATTCTACAACAGTGGCATCATGTAATATTTGTCCTTTTGTGACTGGGATATTTCACTCAGCATAATGTTCTCCAGAGTCAACCATTTTGAATAATATTGCATGAGTTCCTTGTTTTTTAATGCAGCATAGTATTCCATTGTGCGAATATACCACAGCTTCTCTAGCCATTCGTTTGTTGATGGGCACTTAGGTTGTTTCCAACTCCTTGCTATTGTGAACAAAGCTGCAATAAATATGGGTGTGCATCACTTAAAAAAAATTGTGTTGCAGGCAAGTAAATTCTGATACATAATGACCCTAAAAGACAAAGCTGACAATCCTATTAGGGGTCTACTTTACACTCTCCATGCATCTGAGTGCTATGAAACGCCCTTTAACATTTCCGAAGGTGTTTATGGATCAACATTGATCATGGCCACAGGCTTCTCGACCTACACATAATTATTGGCTCAACTTTCCTCACAGTAGGCTTCCTTCAGCACCTTAAATGCCACTTCCCAGCTAGCTGTCATTTTGGCTTTGAAGCAGCAACCTGACACCTCACAGACGTAGTATGACTATTCTTCTACGTATCTATTTATTGTTGAGAAGTATTAACCAGTGCAGCTGATAAGATGACAATAGTTTTTTCCTTTTTGTGGTTTGGCTAAAAGTTTACAGAGCTTATCAATCTTCCATTCAACAATTTGTACAGATTTTGTTTCTTTTTTTTTAAATTTTATTTTATTTCATTATTTATTGTGTGTACCATCAAATCAGATCTGACTGATACAGGAGGAGATTGCGCCTCCTTCTCCAGCAGAGCATCTGGTGGATTTGAACCGTGTACCACTGAGATTACAGTGCAGCTTCTTGCCACTAGGCTACCAGAGCTCGCCAGATTTTGTTTCTTAACATTCGTTGCCATTTTCCTGCTGTAACAACACGCTTGCCATTCCCTTCCTAGATCTGTTTCCATCGGTCCTTCTTTCCCGTTCCTTCCAACTTTCTGAACTTTATTTTAGAAAGACTATACATCTTCCAACTTGATCATACACAACAAAAACAGCACAAATCTCTATGGAAGCAGAGTATCACATCTTTCAGGTGGGTTTTGAACGACCAACCTCTTGGTTGGTGACCACATGATTAACCATGGTGTCGCCAGGATTACTATTCCTGGCCTGAAGTTTGACTTCTCGTTACCAACTTCCCATCTATTTGTTCCTTCCAATTTGAAGGATTTGGGACATGCCAGTGACAAGCAGACCGAAGTCCCTTGCAGGAAAGGTAGGTAACGATAAGTATTTAGGGTGTCAAGGTGCTCTGGGGTGGGGGGGAAGTAGAGTCTTGCATTTTTTTGCAGCTAATTGGAAGGTTGGCCATTTGAACCCACCAGCTGTTCAATGGGAGAAAGATGGAGAGTCTCTGTAAACATTTACAGCTTCAGCAACCTGATGGATGGAATGACCCAAAGGCAGTGGTTTTGATTTTTGTTCTATAGTTTGTTGGTGGAAGGCAGATGTGACAGAAGGAAGAGCAGAGTGGAGAGTGGGAGTGGGATGCTCCTCTGCAAAGGGTGATGTGAGCACAAAGTTGACCAAATAAGAGTTGTGATTAACAGTGTTCCTAGACTGGACAGCCAGCCAGAGCAAATGTCCTGAGGCTGGAGGTGCCAGGCAAGTCCAGAGATCGGCAGGGAGGCCAGGATACCTGGAGGGGAGGGAGCACAGGGACCTGAGAGAAGGTCAGCGAACAAGCGGGCCCAATCTAGCCACTTGAATTATCTGGGGTTCCCTGAACACCAGGCTTTCTCCTGCTTCGCAGGTTCTGTGCAAGCTGTGTAACTTGAACACACTCCCTGACTTGGCCTGGCTCCTTCTCATTCCTTCTTACACTTCAGGGATGTCCCTTTGAGTGATGGGCTTCCACAGGGTCCCAGACTCCCCTATATTCTTCTAGTCGTTTAGGCCCCATCTCCTCCTCAAGTCTCCTTTGGGAGGGGGGGGACTGGATTCTGCTCTCACGTGTCTCCCCAGGGCCTAGTCTCGAGCAGTGATATGCCATGAATGCTCAACAAAGATTCATTGAAATAGTGAGCGAATGTCCTCACCTGGTCAGTGAGAGGAGAATGGGCAATTGGACAGAAAGTAAGCCAGGGCCTGAACCCAGGGAAGCCCAGCCTGTGGCCTGGCCCAGGGATTATCTGTGGGTGGACAGAGGACTCTCATTCTACAGGAGCAGTAAGGAAGGTGGGGGTGTTTGGGATTTGGCCAAGTCTCTTTTGTGTTTTTAACAAAGGAATTAAGGGGATGAGTAACTTCATCTGTGGAAGAAAATTCTAGGACATAGGGAAAGGACTTGCTCCAGAGAGTCTGAAGGGGATCTGGGCTTCTTCTCATATCTCCTTACACAGACTTGGCAAGCGAGACTAGGTCCCAGGGGCAGACACAGGCTTTCAACAACATCAACACATCAGAGTCATAAGAAGGTGAACCCCAGTTCAAAGAAGTGTGCCCTGCATGCCTGTCAGCTCTCTTGTGTGCAAGATTTTTTTGGCAAATAAGGCCAGTCTTATGTCCAGTAAAACCTCAATGGCCAAAGTGGAGGCCCCTCTCCCTTCAGTGACAGGGGTTCGATGAGAGAGGAAACCTCAGGCTCTTGTACATTCACGAAGGCAAAACTGACTTGAAAAGCCACTTGTATCTTTGCTGACGTATTTCTGGTAACTGATAGTTCTTTCTGAGGACTGCTTATAAATACTGCCAATTCTTATTTGTTCTCACAGCTTGAGGATTGAGTGATGCTGGCTGAGTTATAAGTTTGACCAGTGAAAGCACACACAGTTTCCAAAGGAAATACCATTGTACAGTGTATAATGGTTCTCAATACCTCAGAACACAACTCAATCTTTTCTGTAGACAAAGACATTTGCATTTCTTCTGTCCCTCCTGTAACCTCCACCTGCTTCCTTTCTATGCTTTCATTGTTGAGACAAATCTCTTGGGGCCTAGTTCTTGGTGACCCTTCAGGAACTTATCATTTCTTCTCTGGCTTGACCCACTGGTTCCCCTGGAGGCTGATGCCATTGTTTGAAAATGTCAAGGAGACCGTTGGCCCAACCCAACACATCATCTTCCCCATAGAATGCACATTTCAAGTCCCACCAAGGGATGGACCTTCCTTTGTGTTTGTTTATTAAAACTGTCAAAGTTGAGATATAATTTGTATGCTTATCAATCTCAAATACACAGCACAATGAAGTTTTTCTGTGTGTTTACCCACATAACTAACAACTAGAAGAAGATATAAAACGAGTGAAATGTTTCTGGCACCAACAAGGCTCTCTTGTGGCCCCTCCCAGTCAAGACCTACTTTTTTTCCAGGATAAGCACCATTCTGACCTCTATTCCCATAGATTAGTGTTGGTTTTTTAAAAATTCTACAAATTTAGTTAGATGAAATGATAAAATGTGCTCATGTTTAACTTCGTTCATTCAGCAGTACGCTCAAGATTCATCAGTATTAGTTCTCTGTGCTAGTTGTTGTTAGAAGCCCTTGAGTCAGCTAAGATTGAGGACAGCCACTCAATGAGCGAAAGATCTGAACCTTGCTGTGTTCTGCACCGTCCTCAGGACCTCAGCCAAGCTCAAGTTCATTGTTACAGTCATTGTGTCAATCCATCCCACTGAAGGCTGTCCTCTCTTTCACCGACCTTTCCCAGCATGATGTCTTTTCCCAAGGATTGGCCCTTCTGATGACAAGCCCGATGTGTGTGAGATGAAGTCTCACCATTCCTGCCTCTAAGGAGTACGCTGGCTGAACTTCCTCTAAGATAGAGTTGCTTGTTCTTTTGAATACACTTTCCAACACTCCAAGTCAAAGTCATTGATTCCTCTCCCATCATTCTTATTCGTTGTCCAACTTTCAGACAC